>NC_056729.1:340223137-340310637 GCF_019279795.1 Protopterus annectens
CTGATATGTGATCTTGCTGTCAAGTGATTCTTCAGGCAGTTTATATCCCTTCCAGTCAGAACACTATGCCAGACACTCTGAGCAGGTCCTTAACTCAGCCCCATGAATGGATGCTTCACAGGGATGGGTTTCTGGACATTATCCACCAGTGGGGTACTTCTCAAGTGGATCTTTTTGCCTCCCTTCTGAACAGACAACTTCCTCTGTTTTGTGCCAGAGTCCCAGGTCCTCTGGTATGAAAAGTGGACACTCTCTAATTCTTTTGGAAAGGGATGTTGCTTTATGCATTCCCTCCCCTTCCTCTCATTCTGAAAGTCCTGTTCACAATCCAACTAGATGTTCCCAAAATCTTATTGGTGACTCCATTTTGGCTGTGACAGCACTGGTTCCCTCTTCTTCTGCATCTAACCAAGGGCAATCATCACAAGTTACCTCACAGGGTGGATCTAATTACACAAGACAAGGGATTGCTTATCCATCCCCACCCACCAATACTTCACCTGACACTGTGGGTGATAGGCATTTTATTCCTCGTAGACACTTTTTTCCTGAGGACATGCTGCAAGTTCTACAGGAAGACAAGAAACCTAGGAAATCCTACCTATCCAAATGGAAAAGGTTTTCTTTTTGGTGTCTGTCTCACAACCTGGACCCACTTACTGTGGATGCTCCTTTGATTCTCTCTCATTTGTGTGAGCTGCTCAATGCTGGTTTGGCCTATTCTTCTGTTAAGGCCCAACTATCAGCTATCTCTGCTTGTCTGCCTTTTTCTCCTCTTTTAGCTGCTAGATTTGAGGTGAGACATTTCTTAAAGGTGTCATTAATATTAGACCTCCCAGGAAGCATGTTCCTCCTCCCTGGGATCTTAATTTTGTTTTGGAGAAGTTGGCTCAGGCTCCTTTTGAGCCTGCTGCTTCAGCTTCCTTGCAGCATTGTTCCTGGAAGACTGTTCATTTGTTAGTGCTTACTTCTGCCAGATGGGTGTCTGATTTACAGGCCCTTATGGCTTACCCCCCCTTTTTGATTTTTCCATGAGGACAGAATGTCATTGCACACTAACCCTTCTTTTCTGCTGAATGTGGTTAATGAGCTATCACTTAATCAGTCTATTAATCTGCCTACTTTTTCCCCTCTCCCCAAACTGACAGTGAGAGGGTGCTGCATACTTTGACATGTATAGACAACTTAGAATTTATATGGATATGACCAAGGCTATCAGAAAATCTGTTCAGTTGTTTGTTTTTTTTTTCATCCTAGATCTTTGAGACTTGCTGTACCCAAGCAAAGTATTTCTTCTTGGCTTTCTAAGGCTATTTCCTTTTGTTACAATTTTCATGGCAAGAGCCTTCCTTTTTCAATTAATGATCATTCTACTACAGTTGTGGCTTCTTCTGGTGCTTTTCTCAAAGGCTTAGATACTAATTCTATTCTTGAAGCGCAGCTACCTGGACTTCTGTGCATACCTTTACCAAGCACCACAAGTTGGATGGTATTTCCTGAGCTAGTGCTGGTTTTACTAGTTCAGTTCTTCATGTTTTTTTTTTTTTTAGGGAACTCTTCTGCCCTTTCCTCTCCCAAGTTTCCTCTTGAGCTTTGGCACTTTCCCATATAGTTAAGAATATTGCAGCAGTGAATGTAAGGACATAGTACAGTTGTATAAAATCTTACTATAATGGTAGATGTCATTGCCTTCACTCCTGCAGTATTCGCTCCCTCCCTCCATCCACCTAGTTCTTTGCCTTCCTGGATGTACACATTACCTGTTGGGTTCCTTGGACTGGTGTGCCTCCTGGGGCAATCAGTTCTGTTTTTGGTAAGCCTGAACATCACCTTTATGCCCTAAGTTATGCGGGCAGCGTATTGTGAGGTTCAGCATACCTTTTAAATTCAGTACACAACTGTACTTTTCTCCAGTTTAACAAATGAATAAAATAAAAAAGTAAGCCCTCACAACAGACTCCTTGTGAGAATCACATTTATCCTCCCACACATGCTGTCTTAAGTTAACGGACTCCTACATCCTGTGACCAGAAAATAGCTCAAATGGAGAAAGACTGTATATTTGGTGGGGAACTTCTGTATATGCAAAGGGAAGATGGAACACACACTTTTTCACTCGTGTTTAAACTAATCTGTAAATGCTCTCAATGAGTGCTTTTGTTTTTTTTAAACACTTTTACTAAATTATCATTTATCATCAGTTATCATCAGTCCAACATTACATAAATTGCTGAATTCCTGCCTCCCCTTAAACCTTACTCTTCTTCCTGAACATTATTCCACATGTATTGTTCCCATGGTTTCCATTTATTTCTGTGTAATTTGCTCCTTCCCACTCTCAGTGAGGGCTTAATAGTGCAGTTAAACCTACATACAAAAGGCCGAGAAGCTCCACTAAAACAATTTGTTTGGGACTATAGTGGGTAGTTTTAACTGCTTTACCCCACAGTGCTAGCACACATGCCAGTTGGTCTCATATGAAATTAATCTCTCAATCTGTTAGTATTTCTCATGGAAACCTCTCCTTGCAGAAAATTTCTAACAGAGAATTTGATACCTTTTCTGCCTCAGTAGAGGACAAAGCCACCACCTCAGGGTACCTAGCAGCATACCCTACCACCAATAAGATATACCTCTTGCCAGTAATATTTTGGGTAATTAGAGTCCTCACAATATCCATGGCTATTCAATGAAGGAATTCCTTCATACAGGACATAGCACCAAAACAGGCATAGCTTTGCATTTTGTATTGCATGCTGCTCTACAAGGCAAAGAATAAAATTATCAAATGTATCCCTCTCTTTTATACTGCGGAAACAATTTAGTACTGACCTTGGCATCCACAGCTGGGATTCCACTCCTGTTACTCATATGCATTGTGAAGGGAGATCATCTTTCTCATGCTAGAGCTGCTTTTCCCTCTCTGCTCTCATTTTATTTGCACCTCAATCTATTTTATTTCCCTATGTGCTTAAAGGCATCACATTTCAAGCTACAGCTCTAGCTGTCTTCATTCAAGTGCACCTTAAGATCATCTGAGGATATACTGGGTGGCCCTTTTTCATCCATGCTGCACACCTGCATCTCCTATTAGGCTGCTCCAAGTCATGTGCCACAGACATTTTGCATATTTTTAAAGATCATTTTGTCTGTTTCCTAACAACTCTGTCTAAAAACAACTGCTGTGCAGGATGCATTTTCTGTACATATCCAGTGAGGCCACACATTGGAGACAAAACTGTTTTGCACTCTATGGAAGTTCAGGATACAATATTTATACCACTGTAAATCAATTAATACATCACTGTATGGGCACAGAATACATACCACTGCCACAAATTTACATATGCCAGTTGAGGTTACATTCTTAAAATCTACACCATTGCTCACCAAGTAATACCTGATACTTCACCCAAACAGTATATGGCAAACACACACTGTCATCTCTTTACACCCAGCACCTACCACATGCAAATAAGATTTAGTCTGAACATTTGCAGGTCAGAATTATAGCCATTGGCTTCCCATAGTGCAGTTGTGAACAGTAACTAAAACCTGGCCAGGAAATTTGGCATAGACACACACATGCACACACACATGGAATGTTTCTCCAGGGGGAATAATAATACCATTTTATGGCCCATACCCCCTTTCCTGTCTTTACGTTAACTTGCTGTTACCAGATAGACCAGCTTAGCATACCAACATCCCAGCTACCGCTCAGTCATAAAATTATCCAACCATAATATAACTGTTTGGTAATGATGGCTAAAGTAGCCACTCTTTAAAAGTTGGAAGCAAACTGTTAATAATTCAACAGGAATACATGTATACCCTTAAACTAAAAGAAAACAAAAACACAAGCTATTCAAATTCAATAACAAAATTATGTTGAAATAAATAACATTAAGCAATGTGCTCTGAAACAAATACACAAGCAAATATATACTTGCACAGTAAAAAATAAAGGGTTTAAACAGGCCAAAAGCAATAAAAAATGGCTATCACTTATGAGGTTCTGTTGCTACCATTAGCTGAAGGTTTGCAGAACTCTATCTTTCCTTGACTTTTCAGAGCATTTAACAGTTATAGAAGACTTAAAAGCAAGAAATGATAAGACAAATATTCTCAGTCCAAAATGTCAACTGCATACTGCTCTACAAGGCAAAGACTAACTGCTACTCGGACATCCAAAATGGCTGCACATTGAGTAACAGCTTAATTTCAACTCTCCCAGTGTGAAAACAGAAACTCAAAAGAGAAACTAGTAAACTCATTTTTGTGGGTAAATTTCAGTAACTAGCTAGCAAGTGCACTGCCTGGATGCCAGCAAAAAAGAAATTCAGAGAACCCGAAAGAAAATCAACCACAAAAGGTGAGGAAAAACACTGGGAAGAATAATAATGCAGCTGTTCAGCAAAAAGCAGTGCAAGCTCTAGCTTTGGTGCAAGGCATAACTTCTAGTAATCTAGAGGAAAAATAAGTCAAATATACTGAGAGCTTATTAAAATAAATGAAACACTGATGTGGTACATCAACTCAAATAACAAAAGGCTGGATAAAACAAAAGAAGCTTTAAACAGATATTCAAATGAAGTGATAAAACTGCAAATATTGAAGGTCAAAATGAAGAAAAGGCCTGCTGAATATGAGACTGTCAAGAAGAGATGTTTCAAAAAATAACATAATTAGGGAACAGAGCATACAGGGAAAATCTGAGACTTTCTGTTGTGCCAGAGAAGCTGGAAGGAGCAGACTGTATTAATTATATGAAAGCACAAATAAGCAACTTGACTGGTATTCCACAGCAGGAGTAGCTAACTGAATGAGCACAGCATGTGTATACTCCAAACATGGCCATGAGAAAGCAACCTAAACCTTTAATAGTAAAGATGCAATCCTACCAACAGGGAGAGTTGATTCTGACAAACTGTGGCAGAAGAACAAAGTACTAAAAGTGGGAGACGGTAAGGTGTTTGTGGAAAATAATTAGTCACTATACACCAGGCAGCAGAGGAGTAAATTTATTCCACTAGTCAGGAAATATCAAGAAACAGGTATAAGATTCAAACTGCTGTACTCTGCTAGCTTCAGAATATTCGTTACTGTAGGGATAAAATCATTTATTGATGCAGAACATGCTAAGAAGGAAATACAACATTTTTCCAACAAAAGGAGATCTTACTTCTTGTTTTTCTGGTAATAAAGACCATGAAGAGAGACTGTGCCAGTGAAACCTTTTTCAGCATTACAACAGAAATTGCTTGAGAGACAGAAAAAAGCACAAGAGTTGACTAGAAGAACTGAGAGTATGTTGGAAAGGAAGCAGAGACTGGATTTGGGAGATGGAGATAAACAGGAATAAAACCAGCAACTCAAAAATTGACAAATAAATGTGGGATTATAAAACATTAATTATATTTATGAAATATGACAGAACAAGAAAACCTGGAAATATTGGAATGTTTTACTTTGTTAAACTTGTAGGGGACTCTAAAGTATACATCCTACATCATGTCATTTATGTCTGCAGGAACACTTATGAGAGGGGAAGAGGAAGGAAAGAGTTAACTGTAAGTAAAACAAAGTTTTGTTCTTAACAGTAATATTTGTATGGTGCATATCTGTGTCCTATAAAGTTTTCTCAGCTATTTTCAAGTGTAATGGGAATACTAAAGTAAACAGATGCCTATGTTTTTCCTTCGTTTCTCTTTCTCCTTGTTCAGTTTTAAGAAATGAAGGCACTGCAATGTAAAAAAAAGAAGAAGGAGGAAAACAGTCTGTTCAAAAGAGTATGATACAAGAAAAAAACAATGTACTTTTTCTCATTCTTTCTTAAGGGAATGGCTGGATTAAGGCTCTTGGCTTTATCTAGTAACAAGTTTAAACAGAAATCAAATGAATAAAAAAGAACACTGAGCATAATAAAGCTTTCCTCTAGCAAATAAATAAACAAATAAATACTCGTAGAAGCAACTCTGTATCTGGTTCTCATGTTTCCATGGAGACAATCTGGTAAACAGAAATAAAAACTGAATACTTTTTTATTTTAATGGCTTTCTTTCAATGGCTAGGAGATAATGTTTCCTGAAAGAATTCAAATGTTTTCTCATTCTGGGAGAGCAATAAAGATAAGACAAAAACAGACATCACTTAGTAGAAGCACAGACTGTACCATGCATCTTAGCATGGATGAACTTCCTTTTAGGTTAACCCAAGTCTCTGAGTATGGCTACCAGTTTGGGACAACTGTTCCTATTAGGAAAGTAAAACTTCAATATTTGAAGATGTACATAGTTTATGTATTACGTTAATAGGTTCTTGGTGTGTATTGGGGTGTATTTTTAAGGACTTTCAATAAAATAAACAGTTTTATAAGATGTGGCATAGGCTCAAATGGATAAGCAAGAAACAACTGTATTAAAAGTTCAACCTGCCAAACATTAATATGTGCATGCAACACAAAAGCTGGAACTAGATACTTAAAAAAGCTGCTACAAATAAAATGTGGGAATAAAAACTTTTCAAAATAAAGATCCTTTTGATACTACCTTTAAATGTTAATGGTCTCGCAGATATGTACAAAAACGTAAGAGTAGTGAACTATATTAAAACATGCAGTGTGTAAATAGCTATGCTGCAGAAGACACATTTGGAAAGACCTGAACATGTAAATTTGATAAAGAAAGATTTTCAGGATGGTTATTCAGTGGAATACCTGGAACAAAGGAAAAGAGGAGCACTTATATTAATTGCTAGAGGAGCTGCAATAGTGATAGAAAAAGATAATGGTAGATATGTAGTACTAAGGGGCTACTGGCTAGGGATGAGGATTACATTGGCATGTATCTATATTCCGCCTAAAACTGCTATAATGGAGCTTAATAAAATTCTGGGAGAAATAATCAGTTTTCAACAGGGAATATTACTTATAGGTGGGAACTGGAATTTGATTTGCAGCAGAGAAGATATGTCTGGGGGCCCAGAAGGGAAAATATAACAAAGGAGTGTAGATTTTTTAAAGAAATTTATGAAAATATTTTGCATGGAATATGTGAATACATTAGTTGGAGTTCAGAGGGAATTTACATATTACTCCCCAACATACAAAAACTGGGGCTAATCTAGACAGAACTTAAATTTCGCAGGGACATGTGCATTTAATTGAAGGTTTGATATGCATCCCATAACTATTTCAGATCATGAGCTTATAATAACTAAAATCAAATGCAGGGTAATGAGATAAAAATGAGACACTAGCACTTTTCCACCTACCTCTTGAAAAAAGAGGAATTTAAGGAATGGGTAGTGGAAATTATTCAGGAGTTATTATTAGAGAAGGCAGATTTTTTTCTGAAAATATAGCTAGGGAGTGGGATAAATTAAAGTAGAGTTTAAAAATATGGTGGAAATAAAAGCAAGAGATGGTTAAGAAGCAACAATAATTATTTAGAGAGACTGATAAATATTAAAGCATTGCAGAATAGGGGGAATCTCACAGATCAAGAAGAGGAGCAATTGCAGAATGCTAAGCAGAAAATAAAGGATTACCTTGATATGCATGAGTTCAGAAAGACTGCTGTTAAGCAACAATTTTTTTGATAATAATGCCAAAGCACAAAAAACTTTTAGCGCAATGACTCAGGCAACAGAAAGTAGAAAGGGTTGTCACCAAGTCTATAACAAGAAAGATAACAAGAGATCCTGTAGACATGCTACAAATATTTCAGAAATGTTTTACAAGTCTGTATAAAGCAGAGAAATATGGAGATCAAGAAAAGGTACAAAGGGAAATGTTTATGGAATAATTAAATATGCCAAGGGTAGAGGTAGATGAGGCTCAATTATTGTAGTTAGGATAGGAGGGGATGAGATAAAAATGGTGATGTATAACCAATCTAGGGGAGTCCCTGGTGGTCTAGTGGTTAGGATTCGGTGCTCACACTGTTGTGGCCTGGGTTCGATTCCCGGTCAGGGAAGCTTCAATGCATTTTGTATAGGCCCTAGGGCCAATAACCTAGTACCTACCTATGAACCTATATTGGATGGGTAATAGGAAATTCACCCCGGGGATCACTTTGGTTCTGCTTGACAGGGGCACAGGAAAATAATTTTCTTGGGTGGCGAAAGCCAGGGTACCTTTTTGGCTAGGCTTGTATAGGCCCCTAGGGCCAATAGCCTAGTTCCTACCTATGAACCAATCAACAGGAAAGGCCCCAAGAACAGATGGTATTCCTGTGGAAGTTTGGAAGTTAGGAGGGAAAAAATGATAAAGACCTGGAAGGTTTTATTTAACAGTATTTTAAGAGTAGGAGAGCCACCAACATCCTGGAAGAACGTGGTGGTGGCCATAATACCTAAAGATGGTAAATATCCATCAGATCCAGCTGCATACAGACCCATTTCAATCCTAAACCATGATTATAAAATGCTTATGTTTATAATGGCTAAAAGAATGGTAAAGGTGATGCCAAAATTGACAGACATGGATCAGTGTGGTTTTGTGGAGTTGAGGCAAATATTTGACAGCATTAACAGAACACTGATGATCCAGAGGGAAGCTGAATGTAAGAAAATACCACTATTGTTGGTGGATCTTATAGGTTCATATGAGGTTACCAGGCTAGCTGTCCTAGAGCCCTTACAAGCCTAGCCAAGTTAATCCCAAGTTGCCCCATCTGTCCTTATTAAGTGAACATATTTTTCAGAGATAGTCTATGGTCAATACCAACTCCACCTTTCCATGAGGGACATGTGTGCCATCCCTGGGGTGAATTTGTGGTCCTCCATCCATTTGTCCAGGTTGCACTTGAATAGGGTCAGTGAGGGGCTCTGCTTCACATGAATTGGAAGTTTGTTCCATAGGAGCTGCAGTCTCTGGGAGACATACTTGTCTCTCCAGCATGTTCTTTCATTGTCACAGGTTAGGTTAAGATCCCTAGAGTGCGTGACTATTGTGCTGTTGATTTGTGTAGGTGAAGCATATCCATCAGGGCAGGGTCGGAGACTACACTGTAGGCCAGGCACAAGTCTGATTTCAGTAGCCTATAAGATACAGAGCACTGTGACAGGGCTTTTAGTCTATCCAAGTATGTCATGGTTTGGAGGCCCTGTAATTTCTTAGTGAGGAACCTCTGTGGTCCCTCCAGCTGCTGCAGATGTGTGTTGAGGAAGATGCAAAAGGGAGCATTGTACTCTTTTGCAAAGAAAGCATTTGACAGAGTAAGCTGGGAGTTTATGAGCAGGGCAATGGAAGCATTTGCATTCCCTGATAAAATTATAAGGTTGATTTGGAGGATATATAAGGAACTGGAGGCAAAACTTAAAGTGGGTGAGTACCTCTCTGATAATTTCTGTTTGAGCAGAGGAACCAGGCACGGGGTGCCCTCTTTCATCTTATTTGCACTATATTTGGAATCACTGGCAAAGAAAATAAGAGACTCTGAAATTCAAGGATATGATTGGTATGTCTCTATTTGCAGATTATATTATTTTATACCACATAAAACCAAAAAAGGACATTTCAGTGTTGTGGAACATTTTGAGGTAGTTTCAGATCTTTTCAGGGCACAAACTTAATGAAGCTAAAACAAAGGCAATAGCTGTTAATTATGTACCCACACAGAAATTGTTTCAGAAATATCCATAATTATGGGGACAAGATAAAATGAAGTACTTAGCAGTATGGATTAAAAAGGATTCTGGTGTGGCAGTTAAAGATATGTGGGAAGAGACTAAAAAGTTAATACAAAAACTGAAAGTTTGGAAGCTCTGTTATATGGAAATGGATAGCAAGATACAAGCAGTTAAAATGTTTTAGTCTCTTTAGTTTTACACATAGGTCAGGCATAGTCTTGTCAACCAGAAGAAAGTTGTGAATAGCAATTAGTAAAGAGTTGAAGGATTTTATTTGGGAGGGAAAGATGGCAAGATTCAAATGAGATAAGTTGATTCTTCCAGTTAAATAAGGTGGTTTGTGATTACCTGATTTGAAGGGGTATTTCAGAGCTACACAGTTAAGGCTCCTATACGTAGGACAAGCAGAAACCCATAATTCAAAGTGGAAAGGGATGATGATGAAACGAGGAAACTCAACAAACATGGAGAGACTGGGATTTTGGATGCAGATCCTTAAGGAAAATAGCAATAACCATGCAGAATATTATATTCATAAAGTAGCATAAAGTATTCTAAGAACTAAGCCAACACAGGAATGGAGTAATGGGATTCTGCCGAAAAGGATTACTGTAATTACAGATACAGACAACAGGCAAAAGGGGGCTGGAATTTATTGGAGAAAACTGGTAAAAGAACAAATGTATTGGGAGCAAATAATTAGACAGGGAAATGTAATAGAACAGGAAGAGGCCAAGAACTGATTTGGACTGCAGGATAGAGATTATCCTCCCTATTAAGAACTGATATCAGAGTATAGGTAAAGAGAGAGAAATAAGGGGATCCTAAGCAAAAGATCAGCACTAGTAGAGTTTTTAATAGAATCTAGAACAGAAGCTGCTGTTAAAAAAAGGAATAATTTGTAGGGCATGCAAAATATCGCATGAAAACTATAAGAATTAATCAGTGAAATAAAAAAAAGGATTGGGAAGAGAGATTGGAATAGCAATTCACAAAGAAACAGTGGGGGATTATATGTATGCCTCCCAACTATGCAACAGTCAAGAAGATTTTGGATCTTTGCTTGGAAGTGTTTACATAGATATTTGTATACCCCAAATAGACTCCAAGGAATTTTTCCTCAAGAAGACAGCAAATGGAAGTGTGATAGGGAAGAAAGCGATAACGGGGAACATATTTTTAGGGAGTATAATGAGTTGGCAGACTTTAAAGATTCCCTGCAGACTGCTCTGTCAGAGATACTGGGAGAGCAAATTGGTGTAACTAAGAAAATGATTTTCTTGAGCTATGATACAGAATCAGAATTGCCTAGACATGGTAAGGCCCTGTTGAGTCTAATTATCATGGCTACCAAAAAAAGCAGTTACTAGAAAATGGAAATCAAAGTCTAAACCAACTTTACTAGAAGTAGTGAATACAGTAACAGAGATAAAACAACTGGAATTGGGATCTTTAGAAAAGGGTAGGATCAAATTACATAAGAGAAAATGAGAATTGCGGGAACAATACATGCACAGGAGGAACAAGGTTTGAAAGAAGGCAAGATTTGAATGAGATATGTAATATTTCACTGACGACTGGATAGATTATAAGTTAATGTATAATGTTTGCAACTACAATTATGTCAATATGGTTTGTGACATATGTTTACAACTAAAATTATGTTAATGTTTTCATTTATCTAAATGTTTGATTGCCTATGTCTTACATGATAACTTAATACAGATGTTCCTTGCTTAAAAAAATAACTGTTACTCAACAAATGCACTCATAACTCAAATCCCAGGTTCTGCATTTCCCGTTTAGCTTATATTTCAAAACTAAGCTTCCTGTTTTTGGATTTATTGAGATCTATAGGAAGTGCAGTACGTCAAAGGGAAAAGCCTTTGAATAGATGTGGCATACTTAGAAAAAAGCACACATCTGCCAACCATGTCTGTTTGAAACAAGTTTAAGGCTATAACACATTTTAGAAGAGAAAACAAACGTAATTCTCAGACAAATTACCTATTTCATATATTACAACATCTCCTAGCAAAAGCAATTACACACTTTGCCCAACTTTTACATTTTTAAATAACTAATATGACCTAGCTTAGTAAAGCTTTTCCATATTTCAGGTTTTACTGCAGTCTTACTAAAGGACAACTGCAAGTTTCAAAAAGCCTGTCATACCAACTTCACACTCTTTTCTAACACCAAGCATTTGTCTAACTTTAGAAAAAATCATTTAAAAATGTTTTTTTTTTTTAAGCCAGTACCCCCCCCCCCCTTAATACATGAACAATAGAAAAAAAATCAAACCACCTTCCTTTTCACTGTGATTTTCTGATTCAGGATCAAGATCACGAACCAATCACAACCCAATAGCCCTTCATTCCTGCACCACTCTACTATGCAAACAATTCTTATCCAGGATATCATAAATGGCACTGTAAATAAACGTTATGCGCTGACCATGAGAGATCTGTAGGAATGGCTTCATTATCTGTAATACATATGACTAAGGCTGCAGTCATTAGGAGTACCTTCCACTATCCCCTGCTGTACTGTATTGTTCACATTCTACATATCTGAAGTTAGCCATGTTAAACTTCTCTCTCTCTCTCTATATATATATATAAATATATATATATATATATATATATATATATATATATATATATATATATATATGCATATAAGACACATGACACTATCTATACCACGGCTGGGTCATTATAGAGGATGGACCCACTCTTATTGATAGTACAACTATGTAAGTAAGCTTACCATAACAGAAGATGCTCTAATAGGTTACTGTTCCAATAGCCTAAGATACTTGGGTTTATCCCTCCTGCATCAGTCAAGTACTCAAAACTTTGGGAACCTTCCTTGTACACTACTTACCAGAAACATGCGGGATACTCCATATAAAAGGCAGGTGGATAGCTAAAAATTGTACAGCATTTTTTGCCTAAAAGAAAGGAACAGCCCAGAGTAAATGTGTTATGAAACCATGAGAATTATAGTGAAAATTACCCACAGGAGGATGAAAATAACCACACCCTGGCAACCTACCTGGGAAAGAGGGGCAGGAGGGAGGACTAAAGCAATGGTAATATATTGGAACATCTACTGTTATGGTAAATGTCAATAATTTAAGACTCTGGGAGCCCCTGGAGTATGGTCCTAGGAAAATATGTTCTGGACCAGGTAAAGGAATCAAGTCTGTAATGCTTTGTAATGGTATGTATAGAGTACCATGTAACTGCCTCTAGAATGCTTCAGAAGTCCAACCCCTTCCAGAAATCCACAGAAGAAGCTAATGCCCTTGTAGAATGAGTGGTAATCCTGCCTGGAAGTGGCCTATTGTATTTTGCATAACAAAAACTAAAAGCATGAAACATCCAACTAGAAATAGTTAACTTTAAAACTGGTTGTTCTCTCCTCTTACTTTCAGAGGAAACAAATGTCATCTTTCCTGAAAGGTCAAGTTTTGTGTAAGTACTATCTGAGCTGCCTTTGTACACACAGAGTGAAAAATTCTTTCCCTCTTGTTCTTTGATTCAGGAATGATGACTGGGAGATGGACAACTTGGCTTAAACTAAACTATGAGACTACATTAAGCATAACGGTAGGAGGTGTCCTCAAAGAAACTTTATCCTTGCAAAAAATAAGGTATGGTTGACACACCATATGCATTTGTAACTCAGATGCATACCCAGCAGATGTCAGTGCAAAAGGCAACACGGTCTTCCAGACTCATGAGCTAGTTCAAAATGAAACTGAGTGAGCTTTTCAAGCACAAAATTTAAATTCCAAGGAGGAGCCACCTGTTTCTGAAGTGGATGCATATGTAAGAAACCTTTCAAAAACAGCTTAACTTTAGCATTACTAGAAAGGGGGATCTAAAAGCAGATAAGCAGGAATGGCTGACAAATGTACCTTGATTGAAGAATATGCTAAACCACTGGTCAGTAACTAACACAAATAATCAAGTACAGTGGCGGCTGGTGACTTCAAATCAAAGGGGGGCTGCAAGAGACAGCTGAATGGGTGGGGTCAATGGGAAGGGGTGCGACCAACTAGAAAGGGGAGGAGCTATGTTCAAAACCACAAAAACTAAAACTTTAATTAAATACGCTTCCCTGGGTGCCAAACCGTCATTATGAGAGCCCAATCAAGACAAAAATAAGTGTAGAAGAATACAAATATTTCAATGCATTGGCTGCATGACAGCTTACTTAATATCTACATGGAAACAAAAGGTTGTGAGGCATGAAAAAATAAATTACTTTTTAAATACATTACTGGAATTCCAGTCAAAATTAAGTATAAGAAAAACAAGCAGCACTCAACTCAAACAACTTCTCCTTGCACTGCAGTTCTAATTATAAATTATATTCAGCTTTATTAAAGAACCAAGTAACATGCTGAAAGTAGAAATCTCTGTGATGCCCCCACTTGTAAAAATGTTTCTTATCCAAAAAAGACCTGCTGCCTGACAACTATTTACTTGTTTCATGGGGAAAACATGATCAAAGTAAAAAATGAAAAGCAAACAAGAAACAAGCTCAAGATACATTGCTTAAAGGATTACTGTACAGGTTATGGACCACACACGATTGGCATTCTGTTTAGTTTACGAGTAAAGCCTGCAGAAATGACTGGAAGTCTCCAACAAGTTAATGAGCTTTTTTAAATAATGTAATCCTGTCCTTCAATACCCAAGGCTTATACATTATCTAGTTAAGTATTCTCTGCATGGCAACAACAGAAAGGCTTTCAATGTTGGCAATTCTTTAACAGCATGTTTATTAAAGCTTACTTGCATCTTACGATCTCAGACAAGCTTATCTTATGGACATTAAAGCATTGCTACTTAAACACAGAGCAACAGGCACTTTGAGTAATAAGCATAAATCAACAGTACAAAAATATGACAGAAACCAGACCATTCTGCAAAATCAAGGACAGATGAAAAGCCACAGTAGTACTTGTGTCTACCCTGGATGGGGGGACACTCTGCACATGTTACACTGCATAACTACTCCTTGCCTTGCTTGGACACAGCCAGAGTCACTACATGGGGGAGTGGGGTGCAACAAGTATGTCACAATTTGAAATGTCTCTGACTGACTGTGATGGCCCTGACACATTTGTCCTACCTCCCAACCTCAGAGCAAGAAATCTGGACAAAGACATACACAGAAGTGGGGCAAAGGCCCAAAAATAAGGACAATTTTTAAATATTGCTTTTATAAACTTAGAAAGATAATATAATAGGTCTTGCATTAGTATGAATTTTCTGAAGGGTATGAAATCTGAAAATCAAAATGTCTGTCATTATTTTCTAACTTCAGTCTTTAATGATTTGTCACTAATTTGCCAAAAAAAACAATTTTATGAAAAATGGACCAAAAATGTGATGCAAAAATATAAAATAGCCACACAATACAGCTGGGAACCTGTCAAAGAAGGGACACTTTAATATTAGTACTGCTAACTTGAGCAGCTGACAAAATAAAATAATCTACACGCATTTCAAGTAATCTATAACTTTGATTATTACAGTTATTTAAAATTGTAAACTCTCCATGTTTTCTTCCAACATTGCTATTTTGCGGAGGGATTATTAAGGGGAAGAGCAACATTTTGAGCCAAAATCAGGGACAGTTGAGAGGCTGGCTATGCCTAATTCTATAAAGCAATTTATTTGCATGTACCTCTCAAACTGTTAATGCAATAAATCTGGACAAGGCCAAATATATTGGGGGAACATATAAACAGTACTAAAAATTGCTCTTGTATAAACTGAGACAGTTGATAGAATAACAGGTCTTACTTTAGCATGCATTTTTCTGAAGGTTATGAAGTCTGAAACTCAGTGTATCATTATTTAGTGACTTAATTCCTAAATGATTTGCCAGAAAACTACAAATTGTATGAGGAACAAACCAAAAATAAGAAGCAAAAATCTATTCATTCTTTGAAAATCTGGACAGTTGTGAGGTATAGTTCAGCTGAGCCTCTGAGTTTGCCGCCCTTCCCCCTCACAAAATCATTGTCGAATGGAGCCTCTGCAGCCATTCCAATGATTCATTACTTGGCTATTTCACTCCATTTACCATAAACACTAATGTGCATACTGCTTTACTTCTATGATGATTTGGACTTCATTTGAAAGTTTTATTTTGCATTTTACAGCACAAACACTAAGCCATCTGCTAAACAAAGCAATGCAGTCTCACAATGAAAACAGACTTAGCATTAAAACTTCTCTGCCCTTGAAACTCACATTCATTGAAACAGCATTGAAACCCACATTCAAAGAAAATACATTTTGCCAGTGGCAGATAAAGATTAATTTTGGGCTGTTTTCAAATCATAGGCCCCTTGCATATGAAACATACATGTGCTCTTTGATATACCTTCTTGGTTGTACTAAACTGTATTCCTTGTACAATACAGTACAGTTGTTAGAGGGTGTTTTAAATTTGTTTTGAACATTTTTCCAGTAAGCAATGAAACAAAATGCATGCAACCATAATGACAAAACTGCCCAGTTCAGAACATTTCCATCATAAAAGTCTACTCAGACTTCTACAGTCCACCATTATCAGCAAATATGCACAATTCTACAGTCCATTATCAGTAAATATGCATAATCTCTGAAGTAAAAGTCATCTAAATAATTCCACATTAAAGACATTTGTAACTAATGAAGAGGTTGCTGTTAGCAAACACCTTTATATTTCATGGTTTTATCGAAAAATAGTGTCTGTTGCCCCTGAGGAATAAATTGCCTGTATTACATTAAAAAAATGATAAGCTAGTAATATTGCACGAGGAAATGGATGGCAAACTGATAACAGGCTCATAGTTAGTATCTTCACCAAGGAGGACATTCTCAGTACGGCAGCATCCACCCCTTGTGGGAGTAGAACCCACAGCCTTCTGCATCAACAGCAAGTACACAACCTGTTGTGCTATTAGCAATGCAAGCCAACTCAGCATAAGCAGCACTAAACTTCTCTTCCCCTGCAGCTCTCAGCTCCTTGTAAAATCTACTCAGTACTCAACTGCATCTCAACTTTGCAGTAACAAGAAATCTGGAAAAAGCCAACATTTATTTGGGGGGGGGGGTCAAAAACCAGGGACACATTAAACATTGCTTGTATAATCTTGGAAAGTTGCTAAAATAAAATGCTGTGTTACCACCATACATTTTAATGCCAAGGTCCCTGTGCAAAACAGTCAGAGCAACATACCACTACGCCAAATCAGCTGCTTTGTCAAAGAGAAATGCTGTGTTACCACCATACATTTTACTGACAAGGTCCCTGTGCAAAACAGTCAGAGCAACATATAACTACGCCAAATCAGCTGCTTTGTAAAAGAGACGAAGACTGAAACTTAAATGGCTATCATTTAGTGAATTCACTTCTCGCCATAGCTGTCAACCTCTTAGTACAAAACACCTGGACAAACCCAGTAATGAGGGAATACAGCCCTCAAACATATTCAGTGAATTCAGTTCTTGCCATAGCTGTCAACCGTAGCACAAAAAACCTGGACAAAGCCAATAATGGGGGAATACAGTCCCAAAAATAGGGACAAATTTCAAATATTCATCTTATAAACTTAAAAAAATTGCTAGAATAAAGGGTTGTGTTACTATGTATTTTCTGAAGAATATGAAGTCTGAAATTCAAAGGCCTGTCAATTTAGCTTCTGATCGTACAAAAACAATTTTCAGCAGAGGCCCAGGGAGAAATACTGCAGACACATGTCTTTGTAAAATGGCAGGACACCAGAGCAAATCCACACAAACACAGGGAGGAGATGCAGACTCCACATAGAAGGCACCCCAGCCAAGAATCAAACCAGAAAACCTATAGCTGTGAGGCAACAATGCTACCACTGCACCATCAAATATGTAAGAAATTAAACGTTTGGAAACCTGAAGTCTGAAATTCAAATGCCTGTCACTTTTATTTAACATTTGTTAACCAGGACAGTCTGACTTGGAACAAAAAAACTATTTTCAGCAGAGGCCCAGGAAGAAATAATGCAGACATGTCTTTGTAACATGGGAGGACACAAAAGCAAACCCACACAAACACAGGGAAAAAATGCAGACCCCACACAGAAGGCACCCCAGCCAAGAATCAAACCAGAAAACCTATAGCTGTGAGACAACGATGCTACCACTGCACCATTAAATATGTAAGGAATTAAAAATCCAGAAACCTGAAGTCTGAAATTCAAATGCCGGTCACTTTTATTTAACATTTGTTAACCAGGACAGTCTGACTTGGAACAAAAAAACAATTTTCAGCAGAGGCACAGGAAGAAATAATGCAGACATGTCTTTGTAACATGGGAGGACACAAAAGCAAACCCACACAAACACAAGGAAAAGATGCAGATCCCCACACAGAAGGCACCCCAGCCAAGTATCAAACCTGAGAACCTACAGCTGTGAGGCAACAATGCTACCACTGCACCATCAAACATCAAGCATTTAAATATTTAGAAACCACAGATATTATGTGGAACAGAACAGATCAAATATGAGGCAAAAATCTGCAAATTTTTTACAAATGGTGGTGGGTAGGGAATTCAGGCCCTTAACACCTGCATACAAGGTACAGTGTTCAAGCCTGAGGTATTCCCTACACACCACCATTGAGTCTACTCTAGCCACCAGTATACAGTAACTGGGGCATTTCACACACACACACACACACACACACACACACACACACACACACACACACACACACACACACCTACACACCTACCTTGTCGCTGAACAGCCCCAGCCCACCAGCGAGCGAAATACCTGCTTCCATCCCCGCTTGGGATATCTGAACAGCCCCTTGCGCGATTGGTCTATCCCAAAGGATTCCCTGCAGTCTGAAGTGCCTCTATGTCGTGATGTCATTGCCGCATAGACTTCTGGGCATCTTGCCTTTCCCCTTATCTGAGAGCATGTGCGCATGCATACTGTCCTGGAATTAATGTTTGTGTTTCTCGGTTTGCTTTTATTTTGTATTGTAGGTGGGAGGGCTGCAGTCCGGCAGTCCTATGTCACGAGCCACCCCTGATCAAGTACCAATATAGGTTCACTGGCGGAAAGGAGTATGGAAATGGATGACAGTATGGTAAGATGGAGGCTGTGGATATCCTCTGTACTTAGGAGACAAGATGGAAGGGCAGTGCAGCAAAGTCACTTGGCTTGAGATCCAGAGTCTACTACTCAGGAGGAGGACGTACTAGAAAAGGTGTAGGAATTCTGGTGAGGGAGAAATTTCAGAAGACAGTGAGGGATATCATCAGAATTAGTGACAGATTCACGGCAATCAGATTACAGTGTAAGGACAGGACAGTATTCATACTCTCAGCCTATGCTCCACAGCAGTGTCGTAATATGGAGGAAAAGAGTGGATCCAGGCAGCAGTTGCAGGACCTATTTGATAATGCAGGAAAAGATGAGTTGGTGTTGATAATGTGGGACCTGACTGCACATATTTGGACAGACAGAACTGGATACGAGGACTGTCTGGGTCCACATGAGTGGGGCAACAGAAATAAAAAAGGAGACAACATTCTAGACTTCTGTCTGCCAAATGGCTTGATGGTGGCCAATGCATGGTTCAGCAAGAGAGAGATACAGTCACAAGATGACATACAAAAGTTGCCAACATGCAACTCGGGTAGACTATCTCCTAATAAGAAAAGGACACTGGGGTAGAGCCAGTAATTGCAAAGTCATCCCCAGTGAAACAGTCAGTACACAGCTTAAACGACTCGTGGTCAAAATCAATTGCAAGCAATGGTCAGAGAAGGCTCCAGGGTCAACAGAGAGAGTAGTCTGAAGACCTGAACATTGACTGGAGAGAAAGCACAGGAGTTCAAGGAAATACTCAGGGCTTTAGCATGTCAGGAAGATGAGGAAATAGGTGGAGCTGGAGAAGAATGGCAGTGCCTCAAAGCAGCATATGTGAGGACTATAGAAAAGATATGTGTCTGAGCCAGATATGAAAATAAGGTACATATGAAAGCTGGAGGTGGAAAGCAGAAGTCCAAGAAGTCGTCAAAAGAGAAAAGAAAGAAGGAGTGAAGGAAAAAGTGGGAGACAGAAAAGACAATCAGGCTAAGGAGGAATACTGGCTGGCTAACAAAGAGGCTAAGAAAGCAGATGAAATAGAGAAGAACAAGGTATCGGAGGCACTCTACCACCTTCTGGAAATTGACTCAGTAGATGGCCCAAAGAAACTTTATCAGTTTGCAAGGCAAAAACAGAAAGATGAAAAAGATAGTCATTAGATACCCTATATAATGCCAGCAGCAACCTGCTCACCAGTCCATAGGATATCAAAGGCAAATGGAAGGAGTACTGCCAGCAGATTCTAAATGAAGAAAATCCCATAAAAGCTGTACTGCCCAGACACAACCTACAATGAAAGAAGAGAAGCCCACCCTAGAAATAGTCAGAATAGCACTAAAGAAAATGAAGTCAGGGAAAAAACAGACTCAGATGTGGTCGCAGCAGTTATGATCAAGATGTTCGGTGAGATAGCAGGGAAATGGCTCCTGAAAGTATTCAAAGCAGTATGGAGAGAAAGTCATATCCCCAGATGACTGGAGAATAAGCATACTACTGCCAGTGTTCAAGAACAATGGGAGCACATAACTGGGAACAGCAGAAGGGTATCAAACTCCTGTCACACTGCATGAAAGTTCTGGAGACAGCAACTGATAAAAAATACACAGAGTATTAGAAAGTGGGATGGGAGATGGACAGTTTGAATTTAGATCAGGATGCAGCAGAACCATCCCAGTGTTTACAGTGAGACAGACAGTTGAGAAAACATTAGAGATTAAGAAAGAATCCAACTGGCATTCCTAGATTTGGAGAAAGCAAATGATTCCAAGAAAGCTAATTTGGGTAGTCCTGTGATGATGTGAAGTCCCAGAAACAATGGCAGAATTAGTGTAGGCTAGGTACACGCATGCAATGACACATGCACAAAAAGTTTTCAGACTCACAGAGGGAATCCAGTGGGACTAGTTGTGAATCAGTGTTCAGCTCTGAGCCCACTGTGCTTCATATTGGTGATAGAAAACATTAGGTCAGAGGGGACAGATGATGTGGCACTACAGGGAGACTCTGAACAAGAACTTCAGCACAGGACAGAGAAATGGAATGCAAAGCCAATCACACAGAATGAAAATGAGTACAGATAAGACAGCTGCAATGGCAGTAAATGGGGGAAATCAGAAGAGGCTGGGAATTGAAAAAGAAGGGAAAACAGTGGAACAAATTAACAGTTTCAGGTACCTGGGAGGGATGATTAAGGAGAAGGGAGGTCTGAATGAAGAGGTCAAAACTAAAATCAGAAAGGTTGTAACCAAACAGCACAGAGTGTCAGGGGTAGTATGTCACAGAAGAATGCCAAAGAAGCTGAAAAGTACTGTGTACAAAACAGTGGTGTGACCAGTACTACTGTATGGTACAGAAACCTGGGCAGTGAAGGCAGAAGAGTTGAAAAAACTGGAGGCAAAAGAGATGATGTGCCTGATATGGGTGATAAGATTCACGCTGTGGAACAGATGAAGAAATGAGGACATCAGAGCAGAAGTCCAAGTAGCATTAATTGATAAGAAAGTCAAAGGGAACAGATTACATTTGTTCAGGCACATGTGCAGGAATGCAGGAGATAATCTGGTAACATCATGAACTTTGGAATCAAGACAGGGAGATTTAGAACCAAAAGATCCAATACTGGCCCCCAGGATTCTTTGGGTTTGGAACCTAGAAAAATCCTTCAGTGATAACCCTTCCTAAAAGATTGAGAGGCACTGCTTCTATTACTTCCTGGAATAGCATGTTTTGTAAAATGGGAAGAAATAGAGCAACTTGGTTCTCTGGGCGGGGCGGGGGGGATTCCATGTAAAGGAAGAAAGGATTGCCATTGCAAGATTACTCTCATAAGATTATACTCAAGAACCCACCTGTATGAATTATCTGATGTCAGAAGGGAAGTTGACACCTGAGTGTGCACCTTTGTCCCTTTTGATGCTGCCCCTACACCAGGTCAAGAGCATCTGAAGATACTGACTTAAGGAGAGTCAGAAAGGAGAATGAAAATCTGTTTAGAGATCCCTTTCAATTGTTTTCTCCTCCTTGATTATTGGCCCATTGCTGTTTAAACTGTTTGCTGAAGAAGGGAGCCGAGGAGGGGGCAAAACTGCTATTGGGTTCTAAAAAGGAGGGCTGAAAAAACTGTCACTCCTTGAATCAGTTTTTCCCTTCAAAATCTCAGACTTGACTTTATCAGAGCCATTTTACGAGCAAAGCCATGTAAGTCCCTTATAAATGATACATGTGAATGGGATTAGAAACACAGGCAGATTTTGAAAATGAAATGATTGCTAGGTTTGCTTTAGGATTTGAAAATAGGTACTTGTGTGACTGGTACCTTATTTAACCCATCACACTGTATTAAGAAAGCATATTCTAAGGTAGGCAAAACAGGAAGAACAGGTGTAGCACCAGGCACCTATCCTTTTATCAAATCATAATACATTTTTCGTGTAATTGAGGCTTCATTCTGTTCCCATTGAAAAACATCACTCATATTAGACAAAATCTCTGTGACAGAGATTTCTTAAATAGGAAAGTCAGAAGTTATGCTTTTTTCATAATTTAAAAACTCTTGAGAATAATCCTCTGCCCCCCTCCTCCTGCCAAGACTATTCCTCTATCTCGAAATTCCAGTCAGAATAGGACAAAAAACATTTCATTTTCTTTTCGTCCTTGTGTCTTAACCTTACCTGTTGAAGACAAAAATCAGTTGCGAAGGGTGAGAAGTACTGAGAAGGAAAAAATTTTAGGATATGCATTTCATTTCCAATATGTTTTCATAGCAGAATGAAATCTTGAGTGTACTTTAGTTTGTATCTATTGATTTACATTCTGAATAAAATAATAGCAAGTGCTGAAAGGGTTAGAAAAGTGTAAGAAATAAGCTGGGCATAAACTGTAATTTATGTAAACAATCTCTATACTGAAATTACATCATATAAAATATGTAATACTCAGCTGAAAGCTCATATGGCTCATGTTTTTACAACTTGACTACTGAGATATGCTTTAATACCAAATGATGTTTACCAACTTGTCTACTGCCAAGGAATTTGTCAATGTTTAAATCAGTATTTTAATATTCATCAATGTGTGTAACATATTCTGAATATTATTGAATGTGGAGCTTTTCTCTCTGGGCCTCTGCTGAAAAAGGACCTGTGTCCAGTCAGACTTTCCTGGGTAACAAATGTAAAATAAAATAAATAACAAATAAATTGTTCTGAGTAGAAGTTCTATCCTGGAATTCGGATTTCATGCCTAATACGGAAAGTCATAAACAAGTAGTCTGGAGATCTTACCAAAAATTAATGCTATAGCATTCATTTCTAATTGGTTAGTGGCTGTTTTATGACTGTTTTATGAATGTTGCTTTTAATGCAAAAAGGTACAAAACATGTTGATTTTTGTAGTTCAAGGAAACAGGATATTGATTTCCTAGTCTCCCATGTAAATGGATTATCTGTGCAATAAAGGAGATTTTTATTCTCTACTGAACTGTGTCGTATGAAAGTTATTTGGTACCTTAGCTGGTGCAGTGACTCGGATTTCTGAGTAGTTTGTGTGCTGCTACATTAAAAATTACTACTGGGTGCGAAACAGAGACAGGTTTTCTGTTATGCAAGTTTCTAGTGTAACAATGAGCAATTTTAAAATCTCAGCACAGATTAAAATCTCTACAAGTAAGCTTTACTAAAACTTCCTTCACTAGTTCTGATTAAATGTGTGTCTAAATTGTATAAATCAATAAAATTGAATGTATGTGTAGTCTGTTATACTAACAGGTTTTAGTTATAATTGTGTTAGTGAGGTCTAATCAATATATAAAAGGACAAAGTATCCTTGTCACAGAGACTGTTTCCCTGTCAAAAAGAGTGTCTTTCTCAGGAGTGATAGCCGGTTCTAACCAAACACATAAAAAAAACACAGATAATTCCTTAATTGAAAATACTTAAAAAAAAATCTAAATCTAAAAAAAGAGACAGAGAAACAAGGTAACTGCCTCCTGCTGGACAGCTTTTAATGACTGGCAAAAAAGTAAAAATTAGAAAAACAAATCTATTGTAAAAAAGTTTAAAGTATAATGCTAGCAAGACAAAACATCAGGGAAAGGGGTCTTAATTTAACACCAAAATTACCATGAAAATTGTATCCCTTGAAACAGCTAGGAGAATTTCAAATGTCACATCTATTTTCATCTAAATGGTAACCACTGCCATCTGCGTGCAATCCCTTTATGAAAGACTGTGTAACTGGTGGTCAGAATTTGGGTATTACTCCTACTACAGTTTCTCCTGGTGCTCTTCAATTACCAAACGTAAACAAATTAGACACTTAACAAATACAACATTCCACAATAATCTCACAAAAAGCTAAAAAGTAGTGAAAAAAATAAAAGTTTAAAAAATATACATAAAAATCAAATTATACAACCCCAAAAATTCTAGTAAGACCAAAACAGCATTAACAATACACAAATATCTGTACAAATAAATTAAAACAGTAACTTGTGTTTTAGGTGAGGGTGAAAAAAATAATTTGAAAACAGCTATCCTTTCTTGCACCATAAAAACTCAGCTATGCAAAACAGTAACCTTTTAAATAAACACAAGACAACATAAAGCAGCCTTACAGTAAAAATATGCCCAAGCAAATTCAACAGTCTTTTCCCTCTAAAATTCCAAAACTGCTAGGACAGTTAAAAAAAAATCACAATTATTTCCTTTGCTGCCTAAAAATCAACAAGGTTCTTTTAAGTTAAAGTGCAAGATGTAAGTATTCCTTTCCTCATAGGCACTAAAGCTACACGGTTTGTTTGTCTTTTCCCAGTTAGGGGTCGCCACAGCAGAACTCCGATCCGCTAATGATTGGCAGTAGATTTTCATGGTGCCGAGTTGCCAGCCCAACACCCAACGTTCAGCGGAGGCATGCCCATTCAAGCATGTCTTTCAGAGGCCACATGACCGGGGGAGGACATGCAGACTCCACACAGAAGGCACTCCAGCCGTGAATCAAACAGAAGAACCTCTTGCTGTGAGGCAACAACGCTACCGCTGTATCACCGCGGCTTTGTACTAAAGTTACATGGTAATGTCATTTAATACAATAACCCTCCCATTTTCTAAATATTCTATGCAGAAAAAAAAAACATGCCTGTGCCTATTCAGGTGAAGCCTCTGCAAGGTAAACATGCTTTTATTATAGAAACTTCTGCACCACTCAACCTGCTGATCAGATGTTTAATTTGTAAATTAACCTGTCCGAACTATTGTAACCCTGATGGGATCTCTTTCGACATTTCAAACAAACCACTATCCTCCAATTTGTAAACCCCCCCCCCAGTCCCAATATAGATAAAGACACTGTTTGCTATCCTAGGAATCGAAGAGCCACCTGACAACTTCAACGACGGCTCATTCCTTCATTTCATCACACAACAGCTGCGGACTTACCATGACAATAAGCTGAGCTATATTAAATATGCAGAATCTGTAAAACTAATTTTAAAGACCTCGAGTCACTGCCATGGATTAGTTAATATCTCTTCTCAGCACAAGCAGAGAAGAGAAATGAGCATGTATTTCATCAAGGAATAATAATGAAACTAAAAGTCTGTGTAATGCACTCATACTCGTTAAGAAACCAAAAACATCAGTTTAAGACTTTAGAGCTACAGGAAGCTATTCCTACTTAACCCACCTACAATTCTTACTTCAATTCTCTCTACTCTTATGTTATTGTCATTTCTGCTTTAGTCTTTTCATTATTTCACTTCACCCTAACCATCAGTATCTGTTTGCTTTTACTTCCGAAAGGACTAAAAGGAATCTCAGTTGTGAAAGTCATAGGTTCAATACCTAGGACATCTAATTTCTGCAAATGCATGTCACGTTATTCCTTCTCAGTTTTCTGTTTTCTGCTATTCAGCCTGAATCACATACTATAACCTTGAAGCAGCTCTGTTGTTATTAGAATAGCAGGTTATTGTAAACAATGAATTCCTAATTTTGCAGAAATTATGTTTTTTTTTGTTTCTTCTTTCAAAGACAGGCATTCCAGAACCACTAGACTGGCAAGCAAAACATGAGAATGCATTAAATCGTCTGAAGATCCTCCTCCTTAACCCCGTACACTTGGCTTACCCAGTTAGTCAAAGAAATGTTTCTTGTTCTGTTGCAAACATAACATAGTAGCATTAGGCTTATTAATGCAGAGAAGAAATAATGTTTTTAGACCTGTAGCATATTTTAGCACTAACTTAAATCCTGTAGTAGCAGCTCTCCCAGACTGCTTTAGGGAAATGATAGCGGCTGCTAGGATACTAGATACAGTAGAGAGTTGATTATCTGAATGTCAATTATTAGAAACATCAATTATTCGAACGCAGCCTTCCCAAGTTTTTGAGTAGGAAAAATCATAAAGTCTGAATATGTAAACGTTATACATATTCACTTGTGAGTTTTTTATTAGCTTGTAGTCACTCGTGTGAAAAATATTCTTTATTGTTGACTGGAATTGCTGAATGGTTGAAGTGTAGTCACTGTATGCAAAAAAAAAAAAAGATTTTAGAAGTTTTTTATCTGGTTCAATGCATGTTTGATTATTCAAACAGTTTGATTGTCTGAAATACCCGAGGTCCCAAACAGTTTGGATAGTTGACTCTCTACTGTACTGCATTTTCATTTACACTTGGACACAATCTTTGTTCCAGTTCCACATTCTGTAGACATCTTGTTATTATAAAGACTCAATACTTGATAGCATTTTGATTTTCTAACATAAATGTTCACTGTTAAATAACCCTTCCTTGAAAATTATTAGGTGTCACCGTCAAATCCTATATCTTTAATTTTAATATTTTAACAGAAGCTAAGAAAATGCTTTATGACTGTGTGCTTGCTTCGACCTAAGAGATCTCCAGAACTCAGTCTGTTTGTAAATGGATCATGCATTCGCAGAGAAGACAGCTCACTCATGGCAACATTTTCTCTTGGCACTACAAACCAAATTCTGCTTAGAGGCATACTTCTTAACTTCTTCAGCAAGAAATCTGGACAATGCCAAAAATAATGGGGGGACAAAGGCACAAAATAGGAACATATTTTAAATATTGCTGTAATAAACTTAGGAAGTTGCTAGAATAATAGGTTTTGTGTTATCATGCATTTTCTGAGGGATATGAAGTCTAAAACACAAATGTCTACCATTACTTAGTGCCATCAATCCCCGTAGTCTGCAGAAAACCACATATTTTATACGGAACATATCAAAAATCTGAAAATTCTGCAAAAATCTGGATAGTTGAGAGGACAATTAAATGGAGATGTGTCCACTTATGTTGCAAAACTAAAAGCTATCACTGAAGCATAAGGATAAGACAGTTAATATCTTCACAGAATCACGAGTTTAGGACACTATAGAAGGAAAGAGTGCATTTGACAACGTAAAGTTCCGTCATAAAAAATGTACTTTTGCATCTCAAATGATAGATACCTTCTTATTACCAAAATGTACTGCCCACAAGACAATTAACTCTTACATTTTAAACGAGAATTCATTTGCTGATATTTTGACTAAACAGACTGCACATTATAATTCTGGGGTTTTGTTTTGCAGCCATTTCAAACTAAAAATATTCCTGTATCATTACAAGATGCGTTGTCTTTTCAAGAACAGGCTGGAGACTCCAAACAGGTAAAGTGGCTGTGTGACTGCTGTTGCCATTCACTGGACAATTTATGGCACCATCCGGGTGAAGGGCTAGTTTTAACATGCTCATTTTTACTATAATTGATTTGGGTGTATCATTTTCTCTCCCTCAGAAGAAGAAAAAAAATTGCTCATGTTCCAAGCTGACGCACTTACTGATATGCCCCTAACATTTCTGCAGTAATTCAGCATATGATTAATGCACGATATATATGCCTTTAATACAATGTTTCACAGACAAACATTACATAAAAAATAGAAACCTTGTTCTCTGTGAGTTGCCTAATATTAATCTTAGATATATTTTCTGATTTAGTTAAAGTCTATCCAAGCAAGTAAAATGTTATTACTAAAGTCAAAAAGTTGTTCATTCTAAAGTTTGGTGTTCCGTGATACATCTGGTTAAATATAAACACCTATTTCACTAGCCAGATAGTAAAACAGCTGTGTGTAAAAAAAAAAAAAACTAAATATGACTATTAAGAGTCATTACTCTCATTTCCCCTAAGTCTCTGGGATAGGAAAATATTGACAATACAATTTCTTCTAAATTATAAAGACTTGTTTCTGTTCTGCAGCAGATCCACTCTTAAATAATATCATCCTGACAGCAGCCTCTCCACTCTTCCAGACATGGCATCAAGCTTTGTTCTTGGATTTCTATTAGATCATTTACCTGACAACATTTGCCACAACCCAGATGAAAGGGTCATTTCCTGGTCATCCTCTTAACAGCAGTTGCCACAACCATCCAATGTGTTAGTTCAGCAACATGGATCCATATTTCCCATATCAGAAAAATCTATACCAATGCAAAAGTGCTACCTGGAATCACCAGAAACCAACAGGGACCATTAGGACCAGGAACAGCTATGTTTACTATCAACCCAGACCTTGGGGTTTCCAGTCAGACCAGAGCCAAGACTCAGTTTGCAGCCACTGGATGAGAGAATTATGTAACCTGATACCACCTGTGACATCATCACCCAGTGATAAAATTACCTGCTACTTCTGTGAATCATTATAGCAATAACCCAAGCCTGGGTGTGGGTAATGCGGGATTTACCCACGTTTGGCTTGGTTTGGTCCCAAGGGCGAAGCCCGAGGGACCAAACAAAGACAACCATGGGTAAATCCCGCATTACCCACACCCAGAAGTGGGTTATTGCTATTATACTATGACATTATTTAAGAAAAGAAATAATTACTTTTCTTAAATAATGGCATTGTATAATGCCTCTTTGCTGCCCTTCCGCAGCTGTCTGGTATCCGCGGCACTTCTGATGTACTGCGCATGCCTACGCAGTACATCAGAGCTGTGGCCAAAAGCAACGAGAAAGCAAGATCTCCGTTGCTTTTTACTGTTTCGCTATGTTAAATGGGTTTAACATAGCGAGACAGCTTTAAAATAAGCAACGGAGATGTCCGTTGCTTATTGTAAAGCTGTCTTGCTATGTTAAACCCATTCAACATAGCGAGACAGGTTTAAAAAAAAAGCAATGGAGAAAGCAAGATCTCCGTTGCTTTTTACACACTGTGTTGCTATGTTAAAGGAGTTTAACATAGTGAGACAGCTTTAAAAAAAGCAATGGAGAGCTCCGTTGCTTTTTTTAAACCTGTCTCGCTATGTTAAACTCCTTTAACATAGCTAGACAGTGTTTTTAAAAAGACTTATACTAATGGAAAAAGTCCGGGTGACCGGACCTTTTTCCATTAGTATAAGTCGATTTACAATGTGCACGCTGGCCAATCAGCGTGCACGTTTTGGAATATTAATAGGGGGTCATGGTATAATAAGCCATAAGGCCATAGGGAGGAAGAGAGTACCCCTGTTGAGAAGAGGAGTCAGAGGAAATGGAAACCTGATCATTAAGCCATATACAGAAGCCCAAAAAGTATTTGGAGTCATCAAAGTAATCATTCAGCTAGAATAACTGACCCCACCTTCAATTCCTTGAACAACCACTGCAGTTATTTCCATGTCAACAGCACTGCATCTTTAGAATTAATGTTACAATCATCTCTGCCCTGTTACTGCACTTCTTACTCCTGAACATCACAAATACTGTTTTTCTTCCACCAAGAGAAGTGTAACACACTGGTGTTCCTGCAACCTAATCTTTGAAAGTGTCAAACTGCTGGGAGTGTTTTGCCATTACTTCTGTTCAAGAGGCAGACATGCCCATGACAGCCATCTTATACAATGCATCAAAATACATAAAGTCTCAAAGTCTTGCAAATTATAGATGCCAAATACCAGGAAGACAACAAGGACAGACAATTCCTGTCATCCATCCCCATATTCTGGAAAAAAATATGGTACTTACGTATTATCGCAACCACTCTCCAAACCACTCACTGTTGCTGTATTCATATGTCTGTAACACTTTTTCCCCATTTACTTTTGGTACATTGTACAATGCTCTGGTTTCTACTTAGTAATTAGGCAATGTTTTGTTTTACTATAAAATTTTTGTAATTCTGTATTATTTTTTGGGGGGGGGGGTGTGTTATAAAGCACACTCCATGATGAAAAGCGTTGTTGTTGTATCTTTCGGCTTTTCCCGGTTAGGGGTCGCCACAGCGGAACTCCGGTCCGCTAATGATTGGCAGAAGATTTTTACATACCGAGTTGCCAGCCCTGACGCACAACCTTCAACGAAGGTACGCCCATACACGCATGTCTCCACACAGAAGACGCTTTAGCTGAGAATCGAACAGAACAACGTCTTACTGTGAGGCGACAACGCTACCGCAGCACCACCACGATCGTGATATTTTCTGCAGTTACCAACCCTGCTGTTAAAACATGACAGCTTAGAAACACGTTTGCACATAATGAACTTCAGCATACCTAGCTAGACTCGTGAATTTCCTTACCAGCATGTTCTCAAGACATTTCATTTGTATGTATACATTTTCTCTGCCTTGAGACGAAGCCCATTAGAGAGGCTTGCAGTGCTGTTAAAAAAACAGCACACACACAATTTCAAAAGAAGACCTCACTGCACGGAAGATGTAAGGATTGCATGCCTTACTGGAGCTCTACATAAAGTCAAATGAAAATGAAATGCTAGCAAACCACATGTAAATAAGCACTTTAATGTTGAGGTCTAACAGCTGCTGTTACTGGCAAGCTGCTACTGAATTCCTTAAACAAATGTTGCATTCAGTTACGGCAGTAAAGGACGCTCTGAGGGGAGGAATTTTGCTGTTCTTCCTCTCCCTATTTCTGAAGCTATGTGTTAAAAGGCAAATTTAGAGTTTGCACCCCCCCCTTCCACTGCAGGATTAAGTAGTTTTGAAATAAGGTTACGAATTACGGCCACTCCAACATGTGGTTGCGATAATACTAAGTACCAAAAATAGTTACCTGTATCCAGTGACAAGAAACTTACCTTACTGCTACAAGCCAGTGTGTGAGACGATTTTTAGCAAAGCCTGCAGCAAAGTGAACTGTACTGCCCTGCAAACCTTTACTGCCAACCTGACAGCAGTTGTTTTATCAGTAAGGGAAACAAGTATCCCTCACACAAGAAACTGATTAATATCTCAGAATATACTCAGCATCACCTAAATTGAATACGCTGTACTAATGATATCATTGCTTGCCTATTAGCCCTACAGCCCCCGAATTAGACTTGACACTTATAAACTGTGACTTTTTCCTGGCTACCTCATCGATTGGACTGTGTAACAAAATATATTTTATTTATGGCAAAAAAGCTTACAGGTGGTTTCCAAAAAAATGTTGGGGGGGGGGGGGTAGTTGTTACCTTGGAAATATAGGACCAAGCTATTCGTCATACAGACACCCTACCGTCAGGAAAAAAAATCAAAAATGTTCAACAAAAGAAAAATTCAGACTGTAAAGACTGTAACCCTTAAAAATCCAGTCATCAAAACTGAGGCATCATTGTTTAACAGTCACAATCTAGAATAGGCTGCATTTAAAGGAGTTTTTCCATATGGACTTGGACGATGGTGTCATGCCTGGAGCAGGCAAACTTCCAGCTTATACGGCAACCAAAAGCCAAAGGCTATTTGGAAATTAAAGCTTTTATGCTGCAGAAAGTACAGTTGTGTACCTACCATAAATGTAGATGTTCGAGTGTATTCATTGTTGCAGTCATTACACTTGGGTTATCCTGCTGGCAGGCTACCCGCAGTCGGCTTGAATTCCAAAGTCCTGGTCCAGCGTCGGTTGCTGTCGCCTCTTCTCTGACGTCAGTGCGCCAGGGGTATAAAAGATGCAGCTGATGCCATTTTCTTCAGTTTTTCTTGCCCCAGATGTCAGGTGCCCCCAAAAGGGTAGGCTAAAAATTCTGCTCATAAAAAAGCATGCACTAACATAAACATTACCTTCATCTACAAGCAAATACACCACATAGGTTGTATAGAATAGAGAAGTACAGATAAGTCCCAGCAATGAAAGGGGGATGGTGGGAGGGTAACCTGAACTGCAACAGTGAATACACTCGAACATCTACATTTATGGTAGGTACACAACTGTACTATGTTCATTGTGTTTCACTGTTGCAGTCATTACACTTGGGTTGAATCCCAAAGCTGAGGTTGGGTGGCTGGACCTAAATAGAATTAGGAATAGCTATGAGGCCCTGCAGAACTGCAGTGGCAAAGCCTGCTCTGGATTTAGAGTAAAGAGGTAAGTGGTAGTGCTTTGTAAAAGTGTGCACTGAAGTCCAAGTTGCAGCCTCCAAAATGTCCTTGGTTGGTACTCCTCTGAGGAAGGCTGCTGAAGTGGCTGCTGCTCTGGTTGAATGTGGCCTAATGCCCTTAGGCACTGATATGCCATGTTGTGAATAGCAGAAACGAATGCAGTGGCCTATCCATTTTGAAATAGTCTGCTTTGAAATAGCTTTTCCTTGCGATCCTGCAGCATATGCCACTAAGAGTTGCTCAGTCTTTCTGAAAGCTTTAGTTTTGTCCAAGTAAAAGCGTAGCTGTCTGTGTATGTCCAAAGAATGCAGAAGTCTCTCCCCCTTATTCTGCGGGTTTGGATAAAAGGTAGGCAAATGTATGGTTTGGTTAAGAGCCACACTGGATACTACCTTTGGCATAAATGTTGGGTTTGTCCTTACAGAAAAGTACAGTTTTGTACCTACCATAAATGTAGATGTTCGAGGATCCACATTGCTGCAGTCCTAACTATTGGGTAATCCGCTGTCCCAGTCGGCCCGAATACCAAAGTATATGGCTGACGTCGGTCAAGGCGCATTAGACTGACGTCAGTACGTCAGGGTACTAATGCGCATGACCGACGTCATATCCTCAGTCTTTTCTTGCCCCAGATGTCAGAAGACCCTAAAAAGACAAGGCCAAAACCAAAAACTCCAAACATTCCTGCACCAAAAATATGTACAATATATACAAAATTACCAGAGTATAACCTCACCTACACAACCACCCCTAAACACAGAGGGAAGGAGGGAGGGTAAATTGGACTGCAGCAATGTGGATCCTCGAACATCTACATTTATGGTAGGTACAAAACTGTACTATGTTCTTCATTCCACATTGCTGCAGTCCTAACTATTGGGTAGAATCCCAAAGCAGAGGTAAGGAGGCTGGCAAATCATAAGGAAGCAGGAGCTGACAACATGCCTTGCAAAATAGCTGTGGCAAAACCAGCCCTAGATTTAGAGTAGAGAGGAAGGTGATAATGCTTAGAGAAAGTATGCACTGAACTCCAAGTAGCTGCCTCCAAAATATCCTTAGTTGCCAGCCCGGTTAGAAATGCTGTTGAAGTGGCAGTAGCCCTAGTGGAATGAGGCCTAATCCCAGCTGGAATCTCCTTGCCATGATGGGAATAACAAAATGCAATGCAAAACCCAATCCACTTAGAAATAGTTTGTTTTGACACAGGCTTGCCCTGAGAACTCAAAGCAAAAGAAACAAACAACTGCTGAGACTGCCTAAAATCCTTAGTCCTGCTTAAATAATAACGCAATTGCCTGTGCACATCTAAAGTGTGCAAAATCTTTTCCCCTTTATTTTGGGGATCTGCATAAAAAGTAGGCAAATGAATAGTTTGGTTTAAAGCCACACTAGAAACCACCTTAGGCATAAAGGAAGGATTAGTACGTAATGATACCCTATCCTTATGAAAAATCAAAAAAGGCTCTACCGCCATAAGGGCCTGCAATTCAGAAACCCTTCTTGCAGAAGTAATGGCCAACAAAAAGCAGTCTTCCATGACAAGTATTTCAATTCAGCAGTAGCCAAGAGGCTCAAAAGGTTGTAGAGTAAGTTTCTCCAACACAAAATTGAGATCCCAAGCAGGAGTAGGAGCTCTACGGGGGTCTTATATTCTTTGCCCTCTAAGAAATTGCTTGAACAAAGGATGCGAAAACAATGGTGGGTCACAATCATAGTGAGCTGAAATTGCTGCAGCATGAATCTTAATGGAAGAGAAAGACAAACCTTTGTCCAATAACTCAGTAAGATATTGAAGAGCCACACTCAAATTAGGCTCAGAAATCTCCAAATTGTTTGCTGCACTCCAAAATAAAAATCTCTTCCATTTTTCTGCGTACACTTTCCTTGTACTAGGTCTTCTGGCTTCCATAATCACATTTAAAACTTGTTGAGGAAGTTGAGACCTGCTGTGTTTCAAAACAGAATATGCCATGCTGTCAGATGAAGAGAGTGAAGCTTGACATTGAGCAGGTGACCGTCCCTCTGAGACAACAGGTGTGGAATCAAAGGTAAAGGCCATGGAGGCTTCCTTACCAGACTCCTCAGTAATGGGTACCAGTGTTGCCGAGGCCAATCTGGAGCTATTAAAATCATCCTTGGCTTGTCTTGTCTGACCTTTAGGAGCACCTTTGGGAGAAGAGGCAGAGGTGGAAAGGCATACACATGAAGATTTTTCCAACTGAAAGAAAGAGCATCCACTTTCCAAGCTGTGTGATGAAACCTCTTTGTGCAAAACTTTGGCAGCTGGTGGTTTAGTGGAGAAGCGAACAGATCTATGTCTGGAGTTCCCCATGACACTGTCAATTTTTGAAATACATGAAGATCCAGTTTCCACTCGTGGGGATCCATGATTTGTCTGCTTAACACATCTGCTAAGGAGTTCTGTGCTCCCGGCAGAAACCTTGCCTGAAGAGTTAGTTGCAAGCTGAGCGCAGTCTCCCATAAAATCATTGCTTGCCTGCACAACGGGTAAGAATGTGTTCCCCTTGTTTGTTGATGTACCACATGACAGTTGTGTTGTCTGTTAGAATCAACACCTGCCCTGGAAGAAGTAACTCCTTGAAAGCCATTAATGCAAACTGGACTGCTAACATCTCTTTCATGTTGATATGTAGATGCTGTAGTCTGGCAGGCCACTTGTCTTGTATCCACTTTCCATTTAGATGAGCTCCCCAAGCAATGTCTGAGGCATCTGTCGTTAGAATCTGACTCGCCTCTGGTCGGGTCACAGAGAGTCCCTTGTTTAGGTGACATTCCTGAGCCCACCACAAAAATTCCTTTTGAATGCAAGGTATTATTTGAATGACAGTGTCCAAATCCTGGCAGTGCTGTGTCCATACATTTTGAGATACCATTGCAGCTTCCTCATATGCAGTTTGGCATTGGGAAGCACCAGAATACAAGATGCCATGAACCCTAAGGCTTGAAGGACTGTCCTTGCAGTCAGCCCGGACTGAAGAGATAGTTGATGGAAGTAACTGGAAAGATTCTTTTGTTTGTCCGGGGTTAAAAAGGCCATCTGGGCTGCTGTATTCAGTCTCACACCCAGAAAGCACATGTCTTGAGAGGGTACTAGACTGGACTTTATTTCGTTCACAGAATACCCTAGGCATCTTAGCACTGCTATCACAAATTCCAAATGCTGTAAAGGTCTTCCTTTTCTTGAGCCAGAATCAGGCAGTCGTCCAAGTAAGGATAGATTTGAATTCCTTGTAGCCTGAAGTAAGCTATCACTGGAGCCAGAACCTTTGTGAATACTCTGGGCGCAGTAGATAAGCCAAAGGGCAATGCAGAGAACTGATAATGAGAATTTCCAGCTCGAAAACGCAGATACTTCCTGCAACTTAGTCTGATAGGCACATGAAGGTAAGCTTCCTTGAGATCTAAAGTTACCATCCAGTGATCTTTGCCCAGCAGAGGTAAAAGCTGTTGTAACGTCAACATTTTGAACTTGGGAATGTCCAGATAAGTGTTGAGGATAGATAAATCCAAAATTGGTCTCCACGTGTTCCCCTTCTTCGGTACTAGGAACAGGCGAGAATAAAATCCTAGGCCCCTTTCTGGCACAGGAACTGGCTGAATGGCCCCTATTTGGAGCAACAGAGAAATTTGCTTGCGAGCCTCTTTTCTTTGTAGAGGAGGAATGTCTGGCATGCCTTTGAAAGGAGGCAAGGTATGGAAATAAAACCTGTAACCGTGGTGAATAATATCCAAAACCCATCTGTCTTGGGTAATTAAATCCCAATTTTCTTTGAAAAGAGCCAGCCTTCCTCCCAAAGGTGCTGCCAGGCGAGAATGTACTGGCAGCTGAAAAGGTAGGTCATTGGGTCTGTTTACGAAAGGACTGACCCCTGCCCTCACCAGAAGTCTGAGCAGGTGAACTACCTGTTCTAGGCCTAAAAGAACCTTGAGCTCTGCCCCTACCACGTCTAGACCTACCCCTAGACTGGGAATCATAAGCAGGATATGTCCATCCCTTAGTAGGCCAATTTCTACTAAACTTGGAGGCTGCACCTGCAAAAATCCTTAACAGTTTGCATAGACTTAGCCTTGTCCTCCATTTTCTTTAAAACTGCTTCCACAGGCGAACCAAACAACACATCAGACTGTAAAGGAGCATCCAAAATCCTTGTTTTAACATGCTCAGCTAAATTCTGATCCCTCAACCAGGCGTGCCTCGAAGAACAGAACCAGTGGCAGCCACCCTCGAGGAGGCCTGCACAGCATCAAAACCACACTGCAAGGAATGCTTACCCACCTGTTCAGACACATGAACTAAATCCTGCAACTCTTTACACTCAATACCTTCTGCCAGAGCATCCACCTTAGACTTCAATTGTGAAAGGAGATAATTCTGATATTTTAACATGTGAAACTGACAATTCAACGCCCTCATGGCTAAAGTGGAAGAAGTATACACTTTCTTTCCCCATCTATCCAAAGCCCTTGCCTCTTTATCAGGAGGAACAGGATTTTTAACAACAGAAGCCTTCACACCTTTAGGCCCCTGAGAAACAGTTTCGGGTCTGCCCTAGGACTCTTAAAAGATACTTATGAGCTTCAGGCACCCTATAGTACCTATCCGGTTTAACTGGGGCAGGAGGCAAAGAATCAGGATTCAAGGAAGCCTCTGCAAAAACATCTTCCACCACATTCAGAACAGGAGGTATAGCTAAAGGCCTATGCTGGGGTAAAACAAGAATTCCCTAAGCCTCTTCCTGGAATCAGAGAAATCTTGACCTTCCCATTTAAAATGCTCCCTCATGGAATGCAGAGTCTCTGAAAATGAAAAATCCTCAGGAGGAGAAGCTGAAGGAGTAGAATCATCCACATCAGAATCAGAATAAGGAGGAAACTCCTGCAAGTCTTCAGCCGAAGACTCAGAAGCCTCCGAACATTGCTCAAAACTCTCAAACTCAGGTTCCACCCTAGGCCTCTTATCAGGAGGGGGCATAGAACCTCTAATCATAGTAATCAAATCTTCTGCCATTTTAAGCATATGTTTCTTAGGCAAAGACCCTGAAGCACTAGGAGAAACCCCCACTGAAGCTAAACCTGGCCTGCCTCTCAAAGAAGCCTTGGAAACAGAAGGGGAGGCTCTAACCACCTTAGGAAGAGAGGGAAGAACAGCCACCTGAGAAGCCCCTTCAGCCTGGCCTACTTCCTGAGAGGACACATCCTGTAACAGTAAAGTCTCTCCCTGAGACTCCAAAGAAACTCCTGGCAGAACCTCCGGCTCCACTGAGCCTTCTAAAGAACCGACGTCCGGGACTGTCGGTTCTTCCATTCTAGGCTTTGCTGCTTTGTCCTTGCGTTTTTGGCGAAGCGGCCGGAGTATCCGGCGGCATTTTATAATTACAACGCTTCCCAAAACTAACCTGGCACAGTCTAACCTTCTCTTAATAGTGCGTTTGTTAAATCTAGCACAAGAGCGGCATCCAACAACGTCGTGCTCAGGCCCTAAACAAGGTATACACAAAGTATGGTAATCCCTATGAGGTATCTGTTTCCCACAAGAAATACAGTTATTCACTTTTTCTGACATCCGGTTAAATACTGAGGCAAGAAAAAAACAAAATATTCCCAACGGGTACTTAGCCAACTTTGATTCGGTCTGAAACTCTGACTTCAGAAACTTTCAGAACGCCAACCTGCACTCGCAAAACTGCTTCTGCATCGGACCATGCGGCAAAAAAGACTGAGGATATGACGTCGGTCATGCGCATTAGTACCCTGACGTACTGACGTCAGTCTAATGCGCCTTGACCGACGTCAGCCATATACTTTGGTATTCGGGCCGACTGGGACAGCGGATTACCCAATAGTTAGGACTGCAGCAATGTGGAATGAAGAACATCCCTGTCCGGATGGAAAATGATAAAAGGTTCCACAGCCATTAGTGCCTGTAACTCTGAGACTCTTCTTGCTGAAGTTATTGCTAGGAGCAGAGCTGTTTTCCATGATAAGTATTTTATCTCAGCTGTATTGGCTGGTTCAAAAGGAGGCAGTGTGAGCTTTTCCAAGACAAAATTGAGGTCCCATGCAGGTATTGGAGCTCTCCTTGGAGGTCTTATGTTTTTGGCCCCTCTGAGATACTGCCTTAGCAGTGGATGTGAAAAAATAGGTGGGTCCGTATTGTAATGAGCTGAAATGGCAGAAGCATGGATCTTAATTGATGAGAAGGATAGGCCTTTGTCCAGCATCTCAGTTAGGTTATTGTAAAATCTGAGGAATATTTGGTACAAGTGTGTCCATTCCTTGTGCCTGGTTCCAAGCACAGAATCTCTTCCATTTTTCTGCATAAGATTTTCTGGTGCTGGGCCTCCTGGCCTCCAAAATAACATCCATAACTGCTTTAGAGAGAGGTGTGTTCTGAATGGTTACATTATCCACCATGCAGCCAGATTTAGGGTTCTGAGTTGGCTGTGCAGGATCTGATTGTTTTGTTGGGTCAACAAATGAGGAATTTGAGGTAATGTCCAGGCTGGGCCTTGAGACAAGCTTTTTAGGATTGGGTACCAGTGCTGGTGTGGCCAGTCTGGGGCGATCAGGATCATTTTTGGCTTCTCTTGTCTGACCTTTAAGAGTACCTTGGGGAGGAGAGGTAGTGGAGGAAAAACATATACTGTAAGGGCTTTCCAGCTGATTGATAGGGCGTCCACTTTCCATGCTTGTTTGTGATAAGTCCTTGTGCAGAATCTCTGTAGCTGGCAGTTGTGAGGGGAGGCAAATAGATCTATGTCTGGGCATCCCAATTTCCCTGTTATCATGCTGAAGATTTGTGGATCTAGTTTCCATTTGTGAGGATCCATGAGGTTTCTGCTTAGTTCGTCTGCCAGAGTGTTTGTCTTTCCTGGCAGGAATTGTGCTTGCAGGTGTACTTGATAAGTCAATACTGTGTTCCACAAAGTCATGGCTTGTCTGCAGAGGGGGTAGGAATGTGTGCATCCTTGCTTGTTTATGTACCACATGACTGTAGTATTGTCCATCTTTATCAGCAGTTGTCCTGGATGAAGTAGATCCTTGAAGGCTGTCAGGGCATTCTGTACAGCTAGCATCTCTTTTTGATTGATATGAAGATGCATTTGGCTTGCGGGCCATGTGCCCTGAATAAATTTTCCTGCCATGTGGGCCCCCCAGGCATAATCTGATGCATCTGTTGTTAGTGTCTGCCTGGCTGTGGGTAAAGTGAATGGCTGTCCCTTGTTGTGGTGACAGGCCTGTGCCCACCATCGAAACTCCTGTTGCAGGCAGGGAATGAGGGTAATTAATGTTTCCAGGCTGTGGCAATGTTGAGTCCAAACACTTTTTACATACCACTGTAATTTCCTCATATGCAGTCTTGCATATGGAATTAATAGAATGCAGGATGCCATGAAGCCCAAAGCCTGCAGAATTTTTCTTGCAGATAACTGGGTCTTTGTTGCCATCATTTTGAAGTAAAGTGTCAGTTGCCTTTGTTTGTCTGGCGTGAGATAAGCCATCTGGGCAGTTGTATTTAAGCTTGCACCCAGGAATATTATCTCTTGAGAGGGTACCAATTTTGATTTCTTTTCGTTCACTGTGTAACCTAGGAAAATTAGTAATCTTTTTACAAACGCCAGATGCTTCAGTAGAATGTCCTTGTTCTCTGCTTGTATAAGGCAGTCATCCAAGTATGGATATATTTGTATTATTCTTTGTCTGCAAAATGCAATTACTGGTGCCAGGCATTTTGTGAATACTCTGGGTGCGGTAGATAAGCCAAAGGGCAGTGCAGAGAATTGGTAGTGCATTGAGCCAGCTATGAATCTGAGGTATCTTCTGCAAAATTGTCTGATTGGGGCATGCAGGTATGCCTCTTTGAGGTCCAAAGTTACAAGCCAAGCCTTCTTGCCCAGCATGGGTAGAAGCTGCTGCAGAGTCAACATTTTGAATTTTGGAACTTCCAGAAAAGTGTCTAGAATAGGCAGGTCCAGTATTGGTCTCCAGGCTTTGTCCTTTCTGGGTACTAAGAAAAGTCTTGAGTAAAATCCTTGTCCCTGCTCTTGCTGTGGTACTCGTTGAATAGCCCTCATGTCCATAAGGGATGAAACTTGCTTTTGTGCCTCTGCCCATTGATTGTGTGGCAGGTCTGGCATACCTTTTGTCTTTGGAAGGATGTGAAAGTGGAACCTGTAGCCCTGAGACACTATATTCAAGACCCATTTGTCCTGGGTGATCATGTGCCAATTTTGTGAAAAAAGTGCTAGTTTTCCCCCTAAGGGTGCTGCCAAAAGATAAGTGTTTGGTATTGGCAGAGGCAAGTCATTGGGACTGTTTTCTGTATGGCTGTGATTTGTCTTCTCCGCTTTTGGAGGTAGAAGCACCCCATTGTTTAGGCCTGTATGAGCCTTGGGGCTGGGATCTGCCTCTAGGGCTTCTGTATCTGCCTCTTTGTGGCCTGTCTGACACTGGAAAGGACCAATTCTTAGAAGGCGAGTTCCTGTTAAATATGGGTGGCTGTACCTGTAGGAAATTCTTAACTGTCTGCATAGATTTTGCTTTATCCTCCATTTTCTTCAACACCTCTTCTGCCTTAGCACCAAACAAAGTATCATGCTGTAATGGAGCATCCAATAATTGTGTTTTAACATGATCAGGCAGATTCTGTTCCTTTAACCAAGCATGCCTTCTAATGACAGAATCTGTGACAGTGGCCCTGCAAGAGGCCTCCAGTGAATCAAAACCACATCGCAAATTATGCTTTCCCACTTGTTCAGCTGCATGCAATAAATCCTGCATCTCCTTGTTATCAGAACATTCAGAATTTGTCAATATTTTCTGTTTTAGCAGTGACATTAAGTATTGCTGATATTTAAGCATATGAAACTGACAATTTAAAGCCCTTACAGCCAAGGTAGCAGAAGTGTAAACTTTTTCCCCCATCTGTCCAGTGCCCTAGAATCCCTATCAGAGGGGACAGGGTTTTTTGCAGTGGAAGCCTTGACGCCTTTGGGACCCTGAGATATAGTTTCTGGGTCAGCAGCAGGGTTTTTATATAGAAATTTATGAGAGTCTGGAACCCTGTAGTATCTGTCTGGCTTAACAGGTGCAGGGGGTAAAGAGTCAGGAGACAGGTCGGACTCTGAAAATACATCATCTACAGTGTCTAGAACAGGTGGAATAGCAAGAGGTCTATGCTGAGGTAGTAAAAGAAAGTCTCTGAACCTTTTCTTAGATTCTGAGTAATCTTGGCTCTCCCAGTGAAAATGCTCCCACATGGTATGCAGGGTTTCCCCAAAAGAATAATCCTCAGGAGGAGAGGCTGAAGGAATAGATTCTTCAGCATCAGAATCCTCATAGGGAGGAAGAGAGTACCCCTGTTCAGAAGAGGAGTCAGAGGAAATTGAAACCTGATCAGAAGAGTCATATTCTCTCTCTTGCCTAGGCCTCTTATCAGGAGGGGGATGGGAACCCCTGATCAAAGTAATTAGGTCTTCGGCCATTTTAAGCATCTGTTTCTTAGGCATGGAAGTCTGTCCAGGAGAATGCTGTACTTGTTTCTTTGTCTTTAGAGCTGTTTTAGTCTTTGCCTTTGAAGCTGAGGTTTGCTTGATATATAACTGTGTAGGTCTTGAAAACACCCTCAGAAGCTGATGCCTGCTCAGCGGCTCCGGACCCATCTGAGGGAATAGTTTCTGAATGTCCAATACCTTGAGTATCCAGAGGCCTAGTTGGCTCCATGTGGGAGTCAGAAGCGGCCTGTGGCTCTGAGGTAGCGGGCGTCACGGACTGCGAAAGCACCTCACTGAGAACCGGCAAATGGCCTAGTGGAGGCCTCGTCATCGGTTTTGGACCTCGGATGCCTCCAGTCGTCGGCTGTTCCAACGGCATTATATAATTAAATCTTCGGCCAAAGTAATGAAAGGCAAAATCGTACCGACGCTTAATAGTGCGTTGGTTAAATCTAGCACAAAACCGACAACTAGCAACATCGTGGTCTGGGCCTAGGCAAGGAATACAGTAAGAATGAAAATCCTTATGAGGTGTTTGCTTCCCACAAAAAATACAATTGTTAACTTTTTCTGACATTGGTCTGGAGCAAGAAAAAAGTTTCCCCAACGGGGTACTTAGCTTTATTGAAGAATTTGGATCTGAAATTCGATTTGAAAATCTCAGGAGTTGGCCGACCGGCACTTGCGAACTGCTTTTGCTTCGGGCACCGCACGGCAAGAAAGACTGAAGAAAATGGCATCGGCTGCATCTTTTATACCCCTGGCACACTGACGTCAGGGAAGAGGTGACAGCAACCGACGCCAGACCAGCCGACTGGGGGTAGCCTGCCAGCAGAATAACCCAAGTGCAATGACTGCAACAGTGAAACACGATGAACATCAGAAACCATTCTAGTTAAAATTATTCCTGTTTTAATTTGGGTTTTATACAAAACTTTGGTATCAATGTAGAACTGCAGAATGTACAAACAGCTTGACTGACCAGTTATAGCAGAATTTATAATAATAAACCAAAGAAATTTATGTGTCAAAATCTTAACATTGCAAGTAGACAGAATATATGTGTTGCTAATAAAAAGATTTTCATTAAATGTTGAGAAAATAAAATGTACATGCAAAAGATTGCATTGGAACAGCTTATAAAACATTCCTGATAGCAAGTGAAAGAGTGGGCTCCCTACTGAAATGCAGAGTGCTGACAAGCTGAAAAAAAATGGAAAACGCAAGAGAAGAGAGAATCGTGAAAAAATCATTCTTCTCCTTTAAGCTTCTTTTTTGCAGGGGGGCAAGCCCCCATGCACCACCCCTAAAGTGTGGGGGGGGAGCAATTCCTCCACGCTCCCCAAATTTATATATACCAACTCAGAGACTGCCATACCTCAGAGAAAAGGGAACATTCTAAGAAGTGGCATCTCGGACTTACTGTACATGAGTCTATTCTTTTGGCCATTCAGTCTCCATATTGCGGGACTTGCTATAGCAGGTCCCAGCATTTCAAACGATTACAGAAAGAGTGTCTATTCATATGAAAACTTGACATTCTCCAGTCATAGAAAAATATTAAGGTTTGGGTGATGCTTTACAGCATCAGATGTGGGAATACAAAGGGTGAGAAGTACAGAGAAGTAAAACATGTTAGTATGTGCATTTCATTTCCAATATGGTTTCATTGCAGAATGAAATCTTGAGTGTCCTTCAGTATTTATCTGTTGATTTGATTCCTGTCTAATATTAGTAAGTGTCAACAGGGTTAAAAAAATAATACAAAAGTATAAGATTTGTTCTGAGTAGAAAGTTCTACTATAGCAATAACCCACGCCTGGGTGTGGGTAATGCTAAATTTACCCACGGTTGGCGTGGTTTGGTCCCGAGGTGAAGCCGGACCAAACAAAGCCAACCGTGGGTAAATTTATCATTACCCACACCCAGAAGTGGGTTATTGCTATTATACCATGACATTATTTAAGAAAAGAAACTATTACTTTTCTTAAATAATGGCATAGTATAATGCCTGTTTACTGCCCTTCCGCAGATGTCTGGCATCCGTGGCAGTTCTGATGTACTCTTGGCGCCTGCGCAGTACATCAGAGCTAATGAGCAAAAGCAATGGAGAAAGCAAGATCTCCCTTGCTTTTTAGTGTTCGCTATGTTAAATGAGTTTAACATAGCGAGACAGTTAAAATAAGCAACGGGCATCTCCGTTGCTTATTTTAAAACTGTCTCGCCATGTTAAACTCATTTAACATAGCACACTAAAAGCAACGGAGATCTTGCTTTCTCCGTTTTTAAACATGCCTCGCTATGTTAAATGGGTTTAACATGGCGAGACAGCTTTAAAATAAGCAACGGAGATCTCCGTTGCTTATTTTAAAGCTGTCTCTATGTTAAACCCATTTAACATAGCAGACAGTGTTTAAAACGAGTTATACTAATGGAAAAAAGTCCGGGCGACCGGACCTTTTTCCATTAGTATAACTCGATTTACAACGGGCACGCTGGCCAATCAGCGTGCACGTTTTGGGGGGATCATGGTATAATATGGAATTTGAAACTGTTGCTTGATATGGAATGTCATAAACAAGCAGTTATGAAATCTTGGTTGGCAAAATCAATACTGTAGTGTTCAAATTGGCCAGTGGCTGTTTTATGACTGTTACAATACTTATGCTTTAAATGAAAAAAGGTATAACGCTAAGGCATCCAAGACTTTTGGAATTGCTAAGTTCATCGATTCAAAAGTCAAACATGTACTTGACCAACGGGCCACCCTTTTTAAGGATTCCTGGGATTTCCTGAGTAAGATTAGCAAGGACATAAACGATGATAATCTGCTAATGGTAACCGTTGACATTTGCATTTTTTCTCTGTCATACCCCATGATCAAGGAATAGAATGGTTCTATGAGTTTTTATGTAGTAACACTACTATGGGACACAATACTATACTGACAATAAGAAATTGTACGGAACTACTGTTGGAAAATAACTTCTTGAATTTTGATGGCCAGCTGTTTAGACAAAGATGGGGGGGGCGGTGGCCATGGGTGCTTGTTGTGCACCTGTTTTTGCCAATATAGTTTTGGCACACTGGGAAGACCTTTTTGTTTTAAATTCACCATTTAATGATTGCTGGGCCTTATATGGCCATTACCTGGATGACATAGTGCTGTTTTGGAAAGGAGGTGTCGATAGATTACAGAGTTTTTTTTTTCAATATATTCATGAAACTACATCTTTTCTGAAGTTCACCATGTCTGTTGACAAAGATAAACTTAATTACTTGGATGTGACTATTAAGAAAAACTATGACAAAAAACATTCACCTCACATTTGTACAGGAAACCCACATACTCTAACTCTCTTTTGCATTTTTGTAGCTGGCATCCTATACATCAAAACAGAGTCCTAGTAAAGGGGCAATTTGTTAGGCTAGCCAGAATGGTGTCAGGTAGTGGTGATTTTTTAGAGGAATTTACGATCTTGACAGTCATGTTAAAGTGATGAGGTTACCAGACTCATTTGTGGGCAACATAGCTAGTGAGGTTAAGAGAAGACTGATGGGGTATTTAGGGCATTGTTGTACTCGGATACTAATGGTACTCAAAGGGGGGCCACCAGTGCAACTGATGGATTTCATAAAGCTTTAATTTTCCCCTTTAATATAGACTTCTATGATATTAAAGAGATTATTATGAAATATTGGAAGGTTGACTGCGGTGGTACAGCAGTTAGCGTTGCCGCCTCACAGCAAGAGGTTCTCCGGTTCGATCCTCAGCTGGGGTGCATTCTGTGCAGAGTCTGTATGTCCTCCTGTGGTTGTGTGGGTTTCCTCCGGGTGCTCTGGTTTCCTCCCAAAGACATGCTATAGGTGGATTGGACACTCTAAATTGGCCCTAGGTGTGAGTGCGTGTGACTGTGTGCCTTCTGTGGAAGGTTGGGTGCCAGGCTGGCAACGCGACACCATAAACTCCACTGCCAATCATGAGCAGGCAGGTGTTTTGCTGTGATGACCCCTAACCGGGAAAAGCCAAAAGAAGTAGATTATGAAATATTGGAGAATTTTTAGAATGGATCCAGATATTGTTTATAAAAAGGACATTTCTTTTAAGGAGCTGTTGGAGAAAAACTCTGTTATGCCAATAAATGCTGGGAGTTTTAAATGTGGGAGATGCCCACAGTGCCCATTTATAGTTAATAAGGAGAAAATTTAAATCAAGAATTTTGGTTTTATAAAACCATCTAAAAATACTATTGCTACTCCAAGGGTGTGGTATATGTGGCTCTGTGACAGTTTTTATGTGGGGAAGACCAAGAGGGCTTTCAGACAAAGGATTTATCAGTACATGTATGATATAGGGCAAAAAATGAGAATAACACCCTTTATAGACATATTACAATCTATTTCACTCACAAGTTTATGTTTTGTGCTATTGATCATGTGGACTTGGGCCCTCGAGGGGGATCCACTGATGATTTCCTGGAGTATCAATAGTTGAAGTGGCAGATTAAAACCAATGCCTGTGAACCACCTGGGCTTAATGACAGAACTTCCGTGGGATCTTTGCTAAAGTTAAAATCTGTGCATTTTTTAATAATTTATTACTTGTTTTTTGCACTTCATATTTTACATATTTTTATCCTGTTGTACTGTTTTATATAATCTTGGTTTTAAATAACTGAGTTTTGTTTAAGAGCTCATTAAGGGAGTGTCCCTATGTGGGTGTTTAACCAATGAGAGGGGAGAATTGTGTATTAGAAGTCAGTGATTTCTTTGTAATTTTATTCTGAAGAAGTCTGACATTTATTTTAGACGAAAGTGCTTAATAAATATCTGCGTTGTGGTACCTGTGCTGAACTGTTGTTTTCTGCATCATTTTCCTGGTTTGCTCAATTTTGTGCTGTCTTTTTTGGTTGTTTATAATGGTAGTATGGTTGTCTGAATGACCATATCTAAATGACAGCTGATAATTTCTAACACCTGAACTGGTTCCAGGTTGGACTTTTCTTAGTTCACTGTTATGCCCAAGGACAGCCACAGCTGGAGCAAGGAATCTCAGGCCTTGATTAGGGATACCTTTGTGGAAGCATTCAGGTGCCAATCATTCAGTTAGGGGAAAGCCTCAAGACCCTGAAGCCTGAGCAATGCAGCATTTGGTGAACACACCAGGGGAATGACCAAAGATCAGAGCCCAAAACTGATAATGATTGTCCCCAGCTGAAAGTGCAAAAAACATTGGAATGTCTCTGTATCTTTATGTGATGGTAGGCATCTTTCAGATCCACCTAGCATAACCAGTCATTCTTCCTCAGGAGAGGCAGAATGGACTGCACTATGACCATCTGGAATTTGGTCTGTTTGATAAATCAGTTCAGCTTGTTGAGATCCAGAATGAGTCTGAGGTCCTTGTTTTCTTTGGTACTAAAAGAATCTGGAATAAACCCCTGATCCTTGTTAATCTGGTGGGACCTCTTGGATGACTTGGTTGACAGACAGTGCTTAAAATTCCCACATTGCTTCCCTTCTCTGGTGGGGTGGCACATATATGGAAGGGATTTTTGGAAGTCTTTGGGAGTAAATAAAAAATGGAATTGTATCACATCTGGATTTGCTCCTGTGCTCTCAATATTCATGCATCTGATATGATGGTCTCCCAAGTTTTTGGGTGGAGAACTATGCGACCCCCTAACTGCCTCCACAGTGCAGCAGCCAGGCAACCGCTCTGGGGGAGCTAGAAGGGTCAACCCTGATTAAGTCCCAAGAAAGACTTGGTTCCATGGACCACTCTGGCCATGTTGGTCTCATCCATTATTGTTGAGGAACCTTCACTAGGAGTGGTCTGGAAAGGTTGTTGTGCTTTATGAAAAAAATAAATGCTTTTCACCTTTATGGTTCCTAGAGAATGGCTGCTGAGGGGTAGAAAAGCAAACTCCAACAGCAGACACTATCTTTCCATCCTGCTCACTCATAGTCAGCATCTCTTTAACCTTTAGGCCAAATATGGAATAAAAAAAACGTCAAAAGGAGCATTAACAAAGGGAGCTATGAAGCAGTCTGCAAAAGTTACATAAATGTATCTAGGCATGATGCTGCATGGTGATGCGGGTGCCTACAGTGTGGGATGCCCATCAGCTGCATTGGATAACAGTTTCATGGAGAAGTTGGATATGGACTGCATAATAGACAGCTCAGCCTTCAGAGTTTTGAGGGCCTCCAGAAGCTGCCAAGTCTTAACAGTCTTTGACACTTCAGCAACAACGTCTTGCCGAAGCCTTGTCAAGTAAGTAAAATAATTCAGAGCAAGCAAAGTGAAGGTAGCTGAATTGTACGTGCACTTTCCCAAACAATCCAGGGTGTGAGTCTGTCTTTTGGGCAGAACTATTTAAGAACTCTCTTCAGTAACATCCTTTTTGGTTACAGCTGGAATCATGATAACATCCACTGCTGGGCACTTGCTACAGTCTAGTCTATCCTTAAGAGGAGCCAAAATTTAATCTGGTTTCCTGAGGATCAGATCCACCATGCTATATACTCTCCAAGTCCTCTGAAACACCAGGTCTGTAAGGGCATCCAGAGGGTGGAATACCCAAGACATAGATGGGCTCACACCAAAGGCCTCCAGAGACACCAACTCCTCTGGGAAAGGTTCTTTGGGGGTCCATCCCCCATGCTTCTTCAATAGCTCGAGCAAGTCGCCAAAGGAGGCCGCACTGTGGGGGATGGAGGAAGCTCTCCCCTTCACTGATGTCAGTGTCCTCTGAGAGGGATTCCTCAGGGGGAATCCAAGTGTTTCTTCTTGCACTTGCTCTTTTCATGCACCTCTCTAGGTGGTGAAGTGGAAGGAGACATGAAAGAAATGGAAAGCCCTGAATGCAAGGGAACCTGGACACCCAGACAAATGGGCTTTCCTGATGGCAACTGATGTAGATCCACAGGTACAGACAGTTGGAAAGATATGGATGGAGCTGATGTAACTGCAAAAGCTCCCATCTCCAAATGGGAGAGGATCCTCCCTATGACATCAAAGGTTGAAACTGAAGTTGGACAACCAGACCAAGTGCTACTCAGATCTGAGGAGCTAAGCAAGGCACCTGTGCTGACTCAAATGGCTCCAACATCGAGATCAGAGGCAAGCTGTCAACAACTGAAACAACCTCAGGCAGGCACAACTCCGAGACCCAAAAGGCTGACCCTGACCCACAGCACAGATCCAAAAGCTCAGTTCCAAGGTGTGCCCAGCTCTGAATGTCCTGGATTCCAGAAAGCCAAGGACAGAGTCAGTGCTTGAAGTGGCCTAGCTGTCTGAGCCGCAGTGGGAGGCAACACAGTTAGACCTGTAAATCCTAGAGTCAAGGGAATCAGGGAGGGAATAACAACACTGGGAGCTGAAACCTCAAACTTCAGAGACGGGGAGATGGGGGTGATACTTAGCTGCATCTGGGCCTGCAAAATAAATCACATCAGTTGTTCCAGATCCAAAGGCTTGAGGCTGCTGGCAGACCTAAATAAAGAGGCCACAGATGCTGGCTAGTATGACATCCTTGTGGTTGGTGGGTCTGAAGAATGGATTCAAAAGGTTAAAGATCAGACCCAAGGAGGAGGGGAGGGGGCTAGTCCAGGAGAAAACTCTGCAGGAGTAATTGGGTCAGAAGGGAGACTGCAGTGTTCCTGAACAAGAGATAGAGTCTTTAGCTAAAAAGGGACTGGGTATTCCCAGTGTAGGGCAGTTGAAAGACTCTGATACTAACAGCATTAGAGATCTGGGCCAAATCAACAATGATGGACCTGAAGGGATCAGAGCCCGATGCACCAAATGATGGTACACTTTCAGCTCTGGCTGTTTCCCAATAATAGAAGAAGAATGTTTGCAATATTCCTGCTTCTTTCCACAGGAGTTGGACTCCTTGCCCATAGACCTATATTTCTCCTACTTTTCTGGCTTTTTACTAGGGAAGACAGAGAAGGAAGAAGTAGTCGATGGTTGAGGCAAACCCTTTACAATGAGTTTTGCCTGTCTTTCTTGAGGGTTTAAATGCCAAAAGCAGTACATACTTGGCAGTCCATATCTAAAGCGGCAGAGCCCAGGCAATAAACACATTTATCTTTGGCATCTTGCAGTGGCAGTTTATGCCCAAAGGAAACACATTTTTTTAAACTCTGAAGCATTCTCCATGTTCACGGGAGATCAAACTCTACGAAACACACATACTACAAACATAAAAGAGAAAAGCTTAACACTACCTACCTACCTAGCTAGGAAAAACACACACAGGAAACTACCTTATCCTTATCTAATAATATCTATCAATAATTTATTAACAATAACTAACTCCAAATAAAAAGACAAATAACTGTGTTTTGAGTAAGAAGACAAAATGGGAATGCCAAAACATTACACACTATGGAACAGCCAAGCCACAAAACTCTTTATCAAAAACTTTATATCAAACTATCACTAACACTAAAGATATTCACACAATACCAAAGGGTAAAGGAAAAGAGCAAAATTTGTTTAAAAAGAATATCTGTAAAAGGATACAGTCTGGTGGACCGCTTGACCATGATACAAACATGATGACGGCAATACAGATCTGAGCAGAGGTTGTTAAAATCAGATATTACGAGTTGAGGAGGTGGAGTTCTTAGACTGAAGATTTTGAAAAGGCCAGCATTAGATCTACGTCAGATCCAGTGACCCTCAGTTGAGAAGGACAGAAATCGGATCATACTTTTTCCTCACAAAAAGTCCACAGAAGCACTAGCAATACACTTCTATATCTATAAATGGCCATTCACTAACTCTCTGTTTCCCAAGCGGTGGTACTGAAATCTTGTCAAGACATGCATTTTTTTCACAGCAAATTAAATATTTTCTTTAGAAAGACAGCTTTCCCCACCCAGAAACATATCCACCCAACTTGAAGATCACTAGTCTTCTGACAGGAAACTTGAAGACAGCCAAAGAAGTGTTCATTTGTCCAGCAAAAAAAAGTTCTGAGTTTTTTAGCTCTCCACCTGCCCCTTTTTATGGAGACCCTCCTGTACTTCAAGAAGGCATCCAAAGCTTTGAGAAGCTGACTGGTGCAAGGGTGGGTAAACCCACATATCTCAGGTTACTGCAATGGTGATGCATGAAGAACATTCTTCAATGCACATACATATATGCTGACAAAACTGTTCTGCATCACTGTAACCCCATAGTTTCACTATCAACAAAATAACTGATGAATTCCATTTCCTATATACACCATCTATTTACTTTATTTATTGTTTGTTGACGAGATGGTTAGGCTGGTACACAAGCCTTTTTGGCTACTACATGCAACATGGCGACAAACAAAGAAAATAATTAACAGGAATATAACTGCATATACCATTTAGTGCCTAAGACTGCTGAAGTTAAGATTAAAGAAATAAACATAACATAGAGGTGTACGTGCAGATCTGGAAATCACAGTAAACACAAAAACCTTTGGACTAGCATCAATTAACACTTTTTGCAACAATAGTACAGCAGTTCCTCAGCACTGGCTCATGTATGCAGTGATAAAGTACAGTAGCAAATCTCTCCCATGTCCCTTGCTTTGGCAAGATATCATTTCATCTCTTTCTTAAACGTGTAGCAGACTGTTGAAGACTCAGCTCAGAAGCATTCACTCAAGTCATATAAAACATTATTTTTAAGTATGTTTTATTAAGAATACAATGCGGTTCCTTTATATTGTAATGACAGAAAATATAGTGCACCAAATAAATATAAGTACACACAGTTCAACTGCAGTAAAAAAGTCATTTAGAATTGATAATAAAGAAAAACATTAGGCTCAAAGTACTTTACATCATAAAATATTCATCCATCCATCCACTTTTTAAATCAATTGTCTTGGTGAGGGTCACAATGGTAGCAAGTTTAGCAAGGAAGGCCAGCCTTCACTAGTCTCAACAGCAGTCATCCTGTGGAATCCGCTAGAATTTTCAGGCAAGCTGAGAGACATATTCTCTACAGCATGCCCTGGGTCTGCTCTGGGGTGTTATCCCACTGAGTCATTCCTCTATACAAACAGCAAAAATGCAAACCTCACTTCCCTAAAATGGTTATTCACTCCATCTGTACTTTGGTATCTTGCTGATAAATTTTACAAGCAGAGGGGAGATAAGGTATACCTTGGAGGAATTCTACACCTAGCCTAGACAAATATTATTTAATGCTGAAAATGCAAACACAGCTACATCACACTCACCAAATGGCAAGCAGAAACAGCCCTTGGACCTTTTAGTGTTGTAATATTTCCCACAGCAAACTTAGGGTTATAGTCATATGTCTTTATTAGGTCCACAAAATACATGTAAGACCATATTGATGAAGTCTCATGATTCCTCTACACTCCATGCAAGGATAAATAACTGGTCCACTGTCCACAGCTCGAACATAATCACTAATTCTCCTGAATGAAAATCTCAGCTATTGGATGGAGTCTCTTATTCATTACCTCTTCACAGGCCTATCCAAGGAGGATGAAGAGCGTAATCCTTGGAAACAAAAACATAACTTCCTAGCCCTCTTTCCGGAAAAGTACAGTTGTGTTAAGTAAACTTACCATACCAGTAGTTATCACTGCTGCAGTAGCCTTAGCTATATGGATTATATCCTGCATAGGATATAAGAGCCAACCAGCTTCCAAAGCTTCAGGGGACCTTTCATGAGAACAAACCATCAGTCAGCTCAAGTTGAGCTGACTAAAAGAACAGGTTTTGGCACCATGAGCTCTAAAACTTTCATGAGGCAGAGGCTGAACCCTGAAAGGACAATGCCAGAAATAACAAACAACAGATGTCTACACCGTGACATAAAAACACACTAGAAAACATAGCACTATAAGCTTGATTCCTTCTCTAGGTCTACATCAGGCTTTTTAGGGCCATTCTCCAGGGGCTCCTGGAGTCTTCTCAATTGTTCATTTCTTGTGAAGGTAAAAAAAAGAAACAACCTGTGTCAAAATGGACTATTTCCAATTGGTTTTCTAAGGCTATTACTTTTCGTTATACTCACCATAACAAAACTATTCCAAGCAGATCAAGGTCCACTCTATCTGGGCCTTGGTTTCATCTACGGCTTTTTGGAAAGGGTTGGATTTTAGAAGTATTCTAGAAGCTGCAGCCTGGTCCTCTGTACAAACTGCAGCTTCTAGAATACTTCTAAAATCCAAGTATTTTCTCTTCACCTCGCAAATGTTGTAAGATAAGGTAATTTATCCATACAGCTATAGTTGCTGCAGTATTGATAAATATGATGATCATTGTACAGTTGTGTAAGTAAACTCACCAAAACAGTAGATTTTCAAATGGTTATGCTGCAGTAGCCACCCCCTCCCTCCACTCCACTTGTCTACTGGTGTGTCGTTTACACCATGGTATGGGCATTTATTTTTTGTTATTCAAAACAGTGTAAGAAACTTCTCTGTGTGGAAGATTTTCAATCCATATATATCTAGTTAATCACTGTATATTAATCAGATCAGATAATGGTAGTAGAGGTAGCGAACTTAAACTTGTCCTAAAAATAATAAAAAATATATAATTTGAAATATTATACAGAATCACTAAGTATTTGAAAGTAATCCAAGCAGGGTAGGCAGTCTGTTTCCAGTTAAAAATCCTTTATTAAGTACACACACAAGCGATCCAAGTAAAACAAAAATATAGTAATAGTTTCCTCAGAAGCTTTCTAACTCTCTCTCTCTATATATATATATATATATATATATATATATATATATATATACTTTTTATCAGGCAAGTGAGTGGTTTATTGTGCTGTAAAACAAAGTGTTATTGGTATGCATGTTAAATTCACATCCCTTCCCCATCAGTGTGACAGTCGAGCTGGTTCTGCCCTACTTAGTAGCTGTCATAATAAAACTTTTATGTACTTTAAATAAAATTAATAATGATGTGGTACCTCTTATTTAACCAGATTAGTAAGTCTGTGATTTTATCCAAGACAATATAGTACATGGCTTAAAATATATAAACCTTAGACCATTTGGCAATCTAAAAAAATATATAAATATATACATATGCACTTTGCATGCAAAAAATCCATTGCAAAAATCATATTCTATTTCCATAACCTATTGTTAACAAAGATCGCTTTCATCTTTCTAGATTTCTTCAGGTCTGTGTACAAGAACTCTAAAAACTATCTAAAAATATTATTGTATAATTAGTTAGTTTTATTACACATCATTTTGAATAAAGTGGAAAAAAGAACAAGAAAAAGAAAAAAATGTATGATGATGGAAACAAAATATACACTTAAATTAAATCTGATTTAACATGCTACGTAAAACCAACCGGAAAAATAAAATAAAATAAAATTAGTCATGTAAACAATGTGGCAATAAGTTCCAGTACGCTTTTAAGTGAACAGTAGTAGTTTAGTCCAGGCTTCCTAAAAGAGTTACGCTTTAATTGCCACATGAGTTCACATTTCTCCAGCATATTCGGGATGCCTCCTTCAAGGTCACCAATGTCTATGTGATCCAGTATCTGGAACTTAAAACCTGTGTCTTTTTTATGAAGAGCAAGGTGTTTGGCTAGTGCATTATTTTTACATCCAGAGCGAATTTCTGCCAGATGACATGAAATCCTATGCTTAAGTTTATTTACAGTCTTGCCACATAAAATGCATCACATTCATTGCACTGTGCCCTATAAATTACTAGTAGTGTTACAGTCACCCCCTGCACTGGTCTTAATGATGTTCTTTAAATAAGGGCAATAAAAACTATCACCCAAGGAGGGTTCACCAGTTTTCTTGGAGGGCTCTTATGCAAAACCCCCTTCAAAAACATCTTGACATGACATGAAAATGCATCAAAAGAGGAGGATCCATAGGCAGACAAACTGAAATGGCCATTAAATGAACCTTGATGGAGGAACAAGAAAGGTCATATGATAGTAAGTTATACAAATATTGTAAAACCAGAGAACAGCTAGCCATGAATGGGTGCTGGTTATGTTGTTGGCATCAGCTAGAAAGCCTTTTACATTTACTAATATATGATTTTCTAGTAGCAGGCTTTCTTGCATCCATTAGCACCTGCTGCACGTCCCTAAACAGGTGCTTAAAGGGAATTAAGACTGCATCGTCCATAAAGGTACAGAAAATAGGCAAGAGGGGGTTGGAATTTAATAGAGAAAACTGGCAAAGGAACTAAGGTGCTGGGAGCAAATAACTAGACATTGCTGTCATTCTCCAACACTGTTAATAACCATAGAAACAATGGCCTATTCATATCCTCCATATTCTTAGACTTATCTAAAGCCTTTGATATGGTCAACCACAGAATGCTCCTTGAAAGAATAGCCACTCTTAACATAAACTCCTCCACTGTATCCTGGTTCAGTAACTATTTATCTGTCAACAAGCAGTACTATGGCAAAACCAACTGTCCCCCCTACTACCAGTAACCATAGGTGTCCCACAAGGGTCCATTTTCGGCCCTCTGCTATTCTCATTATTTACTAATCAGATAGCATCAGCCTCACCCACTGCTTCTACAGTTCAATACGCAGACAATACCACTATTATATGTGCAGCACCCACCCTCAACAAACTAAAAACCATCATCCAAAATAACTTGACCCTAGCAGAAGAATGGTTCACCAACATCAAACTTTTACTTAATCCCAAAAAAACTAAACTTATTCTCTTCAGCCCCAGTAGATCTCCTCACATACACAATAATTTTACCATAATATCCAAAGACAATACTAGAATCACTCCAACATCTCACACTAAGCTTCTAAGCATAGAAATTGATAATAATCTCAAATTTGACATCCATATTGCCCAAACAATCAAGAAAGTTAACAAAAAGACTGGACTCCATTATAGGAACCGCCAATTCATGACCACGCACACCAAAGCCACCATAGCTAGAACCCATCTATTATCCATACTACTATATGCTTCCCCAATCTTAACTAACCTCCGCCACACAGAACTCACCAAAATGGAATCTTGCTACAACAAGATTGCCAAATTTGCTACTGAAGCCACTTATAAATCCCATCACTGTCTAGCCCTTAGACAGCTCAACTGGCTTGAGTTCCCATGACTCCTCCTTCTCAACCAACTTACCATTGCACATAAGCTCTACTACTATCCTATGAAAACTTCTGCCCCACAACAATTAATCCAGCCCTACACCCCCTCCAGAAACCTAAGATCTACACACCGGAACCACATAAATGTCACTAAGCACAAAAATGAAGCTGGCAAATCCCTCTTTGCATGCTCCATTGCCAAAACCTGGAATACTCTACCAGATCGCCTAACCTCAACATTCTCTCCTCACCTCTTCAAAAATCTCCTCAAAACCCACTACATACAAAACTGGCTATGTTCATGTGTTCCCTCAGGCGAGATCATAACTACTCATTGCTACTGTGTCTCTCCCAACTATGTAATGTTGGCATGGTTCTCCACCTCCATTCTCTTTGCCTTCAAATTGAGAAAAAAAAACTCAGCCATAGTTACTATACACAATGCAAGTTACTAATGTATGCTCAACTGTAAAAGAACTGTCAGTACTATTATATCCTGTCAATGCTTATTAACCTATTGTAAGTGGCTTCAACTGAAATGAGCTCCTGTATGACTTATCCTGTGAATGTGTATTATGTGAATGTGTATGACTTATCCTGTGAATGTGTATCTATTGTATTGTACTATTAATGGAGCTTTTCTCCCAGGGCCTCCACTGAAAATGGACCTGTGTCCAGTCGGACCTTCCTGGTAAACAAATGTAAAATAAATAAATAGACAGGGAAAACCCCACAAAAGCTGTAATGTCCCAGAAACAGCCTAGGATGAGAGAAGAAGAGGAGCCCACCCTAGAAAAAGTAAGAAAAGCACTGAGGAAAATGAAGTCAGGGAAAGCAGCAGGCTCAGATGAGATCACAGCAGATACGATAAAGATGTTGGGTGAGATAGAGGAGAAATGCCTCCTGAGGGTACTCGCAGCAGTATGGAGAGTAAGGCATATCCCAGATGATTGGAGAATAAGCATACTCCTGCCAGTGTACAAGAATAACAACTGTGGGCAGTACACAGGCATCAAACACCTATCACATTGCATGAAAGCTCTGGAGAGGGTGATTGATAAACGGATACACAGAGTAGTAGAATGTAAGATGGGAGATGAGTAGTTCAGATTCAGATCAGGATGCAGCATAACTGACCTGATGTTTGCAGTTAGACAGATAGTTGGGAAGAAGCTAGAGATGAGGAAAGAGTCCAACTGGGCATTCTTAGACTTGGAGAAAGCATATGACAAGGTCCAAAGAAAGGTGATCTGGCCAGTACTGCAGTGTAGAAAGAAAAATTTGTAGAATTAGTGCAGGTTATTGTACAAGGACCCACTGACTCAAGTACGAACAGTGTTTGGCCTCACAGAGGGGTTCCCAGTGGGAGTGGGTGTACACCAGGGTTCATCTCTGAGCCCACTGCTGTTCATACTGGTGACAGACTACATTAGCAAACAGGTTGGAGGGGACAGATCAACACAGTAACTGTATGCAGACAATGTGGTATTACAGGCACACTCTGAGCAAGAAGTTCAGCCAAGGATAGGGGAATGGAATGCAAAACTGAAGGCACATGGGATGAAACTAAGCACAGATAAGACCACGGTAATGGCAGCAAATTGGGGAAATCAGAAGAAGCTGAGAACTGAGATAGAAGGGAAACTTGTGGAACACGTAAATAGCTTCAAGTATCTGGGAGGGGTGGTTGAGGAGATGAGAAGTCTGAATGAAGAGGTCAAAGCTAGAACTGGAGGGGCTGCAGCCAACTGGCATAGAGTCTCAGGTGTAGTCTATGACAGAAGAATGCCAAGGAAGCTGAAAAGTAAGGTGTACAAGACAGTGGTGCAACCAGTACTACCATACGGTATAGAAACTTGGGTAGCAAAGACAGAGCAGATGAAGAAGCTAGAGGTGATGGAAATGAAGTGCCTGAGAAGGGTGGTAGGATGCACTTTGGGACAGATGAAGAAATGAGGACATAAGAGCAGAAGTCAAAGTAGCTCCAGTTGCAGAAAAGATCAAAGACAACAGATTACAGTGGTTTAGACACATATGCAGAAAAGCAGAAGACAATCTGGTGAACAAGATTTGGGACATACAGGAAGAAGGTAAGAGGAAACGAGGATGTCCAGCAAAGAGTTGAATGGCTTGTGTGAAAGAAGATCTGCAACAGTCAGGCATGAGTGTTGGAGAAGGCCGGAGTGTGGCACTGAATCGAGAGAGTTGACAACAGTTAACACGATACTCCAATCCCATGTAGAAAATGGGAAAAAGTGAGCTGATGATGAACTAGAGAGGGAAAGGTAATAGAAAGGGAACAGGCCAAGAAGACATTTGGACTGCAGGATAGAGACTGCCTCCCCTATCAGGGACTGATATCAGGATACAGGTAAAGAGAAAGGGAGAGGGAAATCTAACATGAAAAACCTGCTCCTGTAGAGTTTTTAGTCGAATCTAGAACAGAAGCTGCCATTAAAGAGATATTAGTAGGACAATAAAATATTGCACGATAACTATAGGAATCAATTAACCACAACAACCTCGTATAATAATTGCCACCTCCAGAAAAACGTTGGAAATAAAAGTTTAATGTGTGGAACACCACCAAAAAGCAGAGTACTCAGCCGGTAAACACCAAAGTTCAGACACTGCCTATAGGAATCAATCAGAGGAGCTTAGAAAAGACTGAGAAGAGAGATTGGATAAACAATTCACAAGAAAACAATGGGAGACATAGTTTGTTGGTCTGTCTTTCGGCTTTTTCCCGGTTAGGGGTTGCCACAGCGGAACTCCGGTCCGCTAATGATTGGCAGTAGATTTTTACGTGCCGAGTTGCCAGCCCTGACGCACAACCTTTAACGAATGTACGCCCATTCATGCATGTCTCCACACAGAAGACGCCCTGGTATGAATCCCAAATATGCAACAAAGTCTAAAAGATTTAGGATTTTTGCTTGGAAGAGTTTGCATAGGTATTTTTATACTCCAAACTCCAAAGAATTCTTCCTCAGGTAGATGGCAAGTGCTGGAGATGTGATGGAGAAGAAAGAGGTAAATGGGATAATATGTTTTGGGAGTGTAATGAGTTGGCACACTTTAAAAATCCCCTACTGAGTACTCTGTCAGAAATATTGGATGAACAAATAGGTGTAAATAAGGAAATAATTTTTTGAGCTGGGATGTGGGCTCTGAATTGCCTAGACATAGTAAGGCCTTTTTATACATTTAATTCTCATGGCTGCCAAAACAAAAATTACCAGAAAATGGAAATAAAAGTCTAAACCTACTGTACCTGAAGTAGATAATATTATAACATAGATAAAAGAACTGGAAGTGGGATCTTTAGAAAAGTGTAGACGCAAACTACATAGAAAAAATGTACTACTGGAGCTTTTCTCCTTGGGTCTCCACTGAAAATGGGCCACAAGCCCAGTTGAACAAAACCGGTTAACAAATGTCTATAAATAAATAATGAAAACTATACATGTAGAATGTTTTGCGGGAGGAATGAGGTTTAACGGAAAGCAGGATTGATGATAATCATATAAAAGCATGCATGGGATGTATAATGTTTGTAAATGTGAACATGTTAACATGGTTTGTTTTCTTTTATATAAATGTATGTTTGCCTATGTCTTAAGTGATAATTCAATAAAGATGTTAAAGAAAGACTATTACCTAGGCATTCAACTGAAGTTGATTGAAGTTGGAGTGTATCAAACACCCTTGTTCTTGTGTGAGTAGATCCAGTTTGTGAGGATGCTTGCTGTAATTGCCCCAGCCATCTCCAACAGAAGGGAGAACTATGACTGCCTAGGCTAGAAGGAAGCCACTACAATCATATTGGGGGATTTTTTTCTGAATCTTCATAAGTACCCTGGATATCAATGGAAAGGGTGGAAAAGCATAATGGAACATACCTTTTTTTACCTTGGACAGGAATCTGTATTCTAGGCCTTCTTCATGGAGTCCTGGAGCAGAATCTTGCCAGCTGATTGTTCAGAGAGGAGGCAAATACTTGCATTTAAGGATCCCCCAGATGGATCAAATATCAGAAGAGCTCCTGATCTAGATTCCATTTGTGAGGATCTGCCCTTGTTCTGTTCAGCTTGTCTGCAACAAATTTTGCTTTGATAGAATGTAGGATGCATGCATTGTGAGATTGTGCTGTGAAGCTATATCCCAAGCTAACAATGGCTATTCTGCAAAGGGGGTATAACTTGGTTTCCCCTTGCTTGTTGATGTAATACATGCCTGTGGTATTGTTTATAACAACTTGAAGAGGTACTGGGGACCAAAGATGATTCAGGGAGTTGAGTACCTTGATCAGGGAAAGCATCTCTTTTTATATTTATGTGCTTGCATCTGTCCTTGGTGTCCCACATAACTTGCACTTTTATCACTCCTCAAACTGGTCTCCAAGTAAAGTTATACACATCTATGGTGACTGACTGCTTTGGAAAAGGGAAGGAGTAGGGGAGGCTTTGATCTAAGAATATTTGCTGTCTCCACCAAATGAATTCTCTTCTGACAAATCCAATAACTGAGATTTGAAAACATAGTGGGTATTGTGCTTGGACCAAATTGACTTCAAATACCATTGCATCTTTCTCATGTGGAGTTTTGTCAGGGGTATCATTAGAATCACAGATGCCATAAAACCCAAAATTCTGAGGTATTCCCTCGCAGTGACTAAAGTCTGACTGGAAAACATTAAAAACACATGAAGATAAGGATCTATTTTTTTTCCTTAGGAAGAAAAGCTCTTTGAACTGAGGCATTGAGCTGACACCCCAGAAACACAATTCTATGAAAAGGAGTATAAAAAAAAAGAGACTGTTCTGAATGTTCTCTTGGAATCTCGACTGGTTAAGAGATCCCTTACCCAACTGAGAGATTCCTGACACTCTGCAAAGATAAGCAAGTCATTTGAATATGGAAAATATGGATACCCTGTAGCCTGCAATGAGTTATATCTGGAGCTAGACACTTTGCGAAGACTTTTGGTGCAGTGGATAGTCCAAAGGGGAAGGCAGAGAACTGACAATGTGATCCAGACACAGAAATTCTTAAGATATGCCTGAAATCTGGATGAATAGGGATGTGATGATAAGCATCTTTTAAATCTAGTGTTACTAGGAAACCTGAATGGAGACGAAGATATAAAAAGTTGTGAAGTGACATAATTTTAAATGTGGGCACTGTCATAAACAGATTTAGGAAAGAAAGACCCAGAACAGGTCTCCAAGCATTTTCTTTCTCTGCCGCTAAAAACATCTTTAAATAAAAACCCTTCCCCAGCTGGGAAGAAGGCACTTGTTCTATCACACCTGGGGACAGCATGTGATGAAGGAAAGGTGGAAATAAAAAAGTCTGGTCTGATGGATGAGGAATTACCCCCTGGAAATGAGGAATTTCTTCCCACTGCCATTTGTAGCCTTGATGAATGATCTTCAGAACCCACTTGTCTAAACTTATCTGTTGCTAAAGAGAAAAGTGGATTTAGACTTTCTAGAAGTGAAATGGTGGTTTGGGCACTGAAACATCCAGGCAGGGGACAGTGGGAGTGAGAGAGGCCAAAACATGCTCACCCATTCTGAGGAAAAATACTGGTATTGGTTTACCGGTCTAACAGCATGGAAGCAAGTGCTTGCATAGCACAAGAAAAGTCAGAAAAAAACATGAGTTTGGTGATCTCAAGGCAATAATAGTAGTCCTCATAAATATATGGATGGAAGCGTGAACACAGGCAGGGAAATGAGGAATTAAACCCGCACATAAGGCAGCTGTTTAATCTCAGCCTTACCACAGGATACGTGCCCAAGGAGTGGCGTACGGCAACTGTGGTCCCACTCCACAAAGGCGGCCTCACGGACCCTGGTAATTACCGCCCCATAAGCTTAACAAGTCTAGTCTGCAAAGCTATGGAGAGGATCATAATGGAGCTCATAAACAAAGATATAGGGGACTTACAGACTTTGGACCCGACCCAGTTTGGCTTTGTCAAGGGAAGATCATGCCTTTTGAACTTGGTCGACTTCTTCGAAACAGTCACCAAGGCCATTGATGAGGGAAAGGCAGTCCATACAGCCTACCTTGACCTTGCAAAGGCTTTCGACACAATACCCCACTCGGGTATTGTAGAAAAACTTACCAGCTTAAATGTAAACCCATATGTCACAAGATGGGTTGCAAACTGGCTTAAGGACAGAACCCACAGGGTTAGAGTTGCTGGCGCTGTGTCAGACTCCAAGCCGGTCACAAGTGGTGTCCCACAGGGCTCGGTCCTTGGCCCCCTATTGTTTGGCATCTACTTCTCAGAAGTACAGGCCAACATGGGAGGACTTTGGCTGACAAAGTTTGCAGACGACTGCAAACTGGGCCATAGTGGAAAGTGCATCGGACACGGATATCCTTCAGAAGGGACTCACGGAAACAGATAGCTGGTGCCAAAGCCATGGCCTGAAGTTAAACGCCAAAAAATGTATAGTCATACCCTTCGGGAAAAACAAGGTAACCCCAAGCTACCATATAGGTGGCAATCCACTAAGCACAGAAGAGGTTATCAGGGACCTGGGGACCCAGGTTGACAGTGGCCTTTCTTTTGACACTCACATTGCTAAAGTGGTTAGAAAGACCTTCTACATTGCCCACCTGATCATGAAGGGATTCACATCCAGATCTAGTGAGGTCATTGTTCCCTGTACTCTTCACTTATCAGACCAATGATCGAGTACAATGCCCCATTCGGGATGTATCTCACCCGACATCTGCAGCAATTGGAGAGACCCCAAAAGTTCCTCACCAAAAGGATAAAGGGACTCCAAAATCTGTCATATGCTGCCAGATTGAAGAAACTCCAGCTCTATTCAGTCGCATACCGTCTGCTCAGAGGTGACATGTGCCTGACATACAAGGCCATGTCCAACCCAGAATTAATGGACATGCTCCACCTCAAAAATCCAAATCCACCAAAACCACTAGAGCAAGCGACTTAAACCTTAGCACGGCTATAAATAGGACGTGCTGGAGGGATAGATTTATCACTCAGAGACTCCCTATGCTGTGGAATAAAATCCCGGTCCATGTGAGGCAGAGCACCTCGCGGACTCTGTTCAAGAGAAATCTAGACCTGTGGATGGGAGATCGTAGGTTTACCCCGGGAATCATATCTGTGTCACTGCCGGACAGAGGCACAACAAACTAATGGGCACAGTATTTTTTCATATAAGGGGTGGCGTAAGCCACAAAAATTTGGGCTAGGCTTATAAATGCCTTAGGGCAGATAGCCTAGTATAAACCTATGAACCTATGAACCTATAAGATATAGAATACCCCATGTTTACATGGGTGGCCATGTCAGCCACCAAGGGCAGGGTTAGGTTCCCTTCATCAGATATGTCCTCAATGGTAGGGTTGCAAGTAAGGGCAGAAACTACCCCTAAACATGCCTGGATGATGGCCTCTCTGACTGGCACTCACTTTCATGCTGGGGATACCTAGTAATGGGAATGACTGGAATAAAAAAACAACTGGAGAGGCCTAATGGTCAGCATATATGAACAAAAGAATATAGAAAAAAGAGGGTATCCTTCTGCATAGCTTCACCAAATCCCTCATCACCCAAAACTTTGCTTCAGAGACTGCTTCAGCAACTGCCTTCCTGGCTTTTCAGCAACTCTGTCAAATTCATCCTGCCAGCTCTGCAAAGGTCTCCATATTAAACTTGAATCTTTTTCTCTCTACTGGTGTCCACCAGTGGGTCCTATAGCTGCCAATATGACAAACACTGATCAGTTTTTGGTCGCAGCTCCTTGCTGCCACCGCACCAACTGAGGTATTGAAGTGGCTTCATTTGCATCCCACATCCTTAACCTCCCGCAGTATATGAGAAAAGCTCTTTTAGACTCATTCCACAAAGAAGTATCTGCTATACATTCTCATAATATCCTCCTTATACACCTGAATTTCCCAGGTTTATCCAGCCTCCTTCCTGTTGTCTGATCCAACTCACCACCAAGAGGTGATCCTTTAACACAGCAGCACTTCTTGAACTGAGTGTCTAGAACCTATGACCACAGATTTGATGCCATGTCTGTAAAGTCTTGTTATCCAAGACGTTGTGGCAACAACTACCCTTATCAGTAGCCTTTTGTTTGAATGTGGTATTCATAAAGGACAATCCATGACTGACACAGAACTCCAACAGCAATGCACAATACAGCTACAGATTAGGAAACTGTTCCTCTCAATCTCTCCCCTCCAGATCTCTTCATCATGACTCACACAGCAGATGAAGTCCCCCAGAAGAACTGCAGAGTCAGTAGCCAGTACCTATCAAATACCAATCCCATGACTTCCAAAGATAGCTAGATACTTAGAAAAGCTGTTAGCTACACATGCACAAGGAAAGGACACTGTTTTCTGTTCTACAACTCACAGTCACATTGCTATAACCTTCTTATCTACTTGCACAAACTCCAACTGTACAACACTTAGCTGGAGGCATCTCCAGGGTGCCATCTAAGGGGCAACTCCAGTCTAGGAGTGAGACCAACCCTGATAAATGAGTCTGGGATCAGTTAATAATCAATACTGTGTAGAGATTAAGACCAAATACCACCTACTTGGACTTCTCCTCCTCTACAAGCCCTGGTTCCTTTCCAAGCACAGTGGTACCATTCCACATCTCAACAGACCCCAAATTCCAATTCTTGGGCCTAGTCCATTGTAATCTGCCCTATTCTTGCCAGCCACTTCACAAGCAATGCCACTGATGCCCACTCTTCACCTTAAAATATCAAAACATAATAATCTCTCCCAAAAACAATTTCCACTGTCCTTAGAACTTCACCAGTGAAAGAATTAGAAAAAAATACAGCCACACCTGAGCAAGTCTCCATTACAAGAGCTTATATGGATTTAGGAACATGAAAATAAAGGAACTATACTAGGTAAGTGATCACAGGGACCATGAGATGTGTAGCCACATACACCTTTAAGTAGAAACACTTAAAAGTTCTTGCCATCCTTTATGAGTGCTTAAAAGTGCTCACCTCCCACATTGTGCACAGCCATACATAATAACCTGGAGTACATTTATGTATATCCATCCTGCCAGCAAGACTGACTTTAATGGCAGACAAAGCACACTTAGCTTGACATGCAGTGGTACCTTATTCCATAGGCTGGGAATAATTGAGTTAGAATCCTATCTCTACAACTAGTTTATTTACATTTAGGTCCCTACTACAGGTGTTTGTAGAGCCAGTAGTTTTGTGAAGAAACTGGAGGTCAAATAGGACTGGGTCTTTCATGGCTCAAAAAGTGAGACACAGGTCTCCTTGGAGCAGCTGGTAGGCTACTGAGTATAAGAAAAATTGTGCTAATCTATCATGATAGCTGGAGAATTTCTGACCTTTAATTGTTTTTGGTTAAAGATCATTGGGGCCTTTCCAGATGAGCAATATGCTTGGATTTGTATATACCAAAGAAGGCACTGTATTTGATGATGAGTCTGACAAGGGAACTGTACAGGGTAATCTGAATTCTTTGGATCCTGAAGATATTTCTTTGGAAATTAACTGGGCGAGATGCAAGGATTTCCCAACTATGGTAGAAATATGAGGCGTAAAAGAAAGATTGTTGTCCACATAAGTCCCCAGGTTTCTTAGGACCATATCTGTTTCAAGAAGTGCACTACTTATAAGGTTGGAGCAGCTTTTTTGTTGAATGCCGCTATACATTTAGCTTGATACTCTTTTCAGTACACCACATGTGTACATATTCCAGTCCTTGCTGGAGTAGTTTAGTACCAGTGGATGAGCAGATAATACTGTCCAGCTTGAAATCATCAGTAAATATGGTTATATACACTTCAGGGATATTGGCCTGGATGTCTACAAAACAAATGGCAAACATAAGAGGGCCCAGCACTGATCCCTATGGAACCCCACTAGTTACAATTTTATGCTCATAATAGGGTACCAGCAACTTTCACTACTTCTGATATGTTGGACAGCCAATTTGCAATCCAGCTGTCAATGTAAAGGTTTCTATTACATTTGTCTAATTTTTCAGAAATACCAGTATGGAAGATAATGTCAAAAGCCTTGGCACAGAATGATCACTATCCAGAGCACCTGCAACCTTTTCAAACAAGCTTACTAGATCCATAAGACAGGACCTGCCCTTTACAAAACCAAAATGAGTGGGGTCTACATCAGTTAAGTTGTATATGTCTGCATAATTGAATTCTGTAGTGATACGTTCCATGGCTTTACATATAAAACTGGTGAGACTGATGGGCATATAATTGCCTGAGTCAATACAGGGGCCATCCTTTCCTACAGGAGCCATAGTGGCCATTCTCTAGGCATCAGGCACAAACCCTGTGGAAAGGCTAAGGTTGAACAGTTTAAGAACAGGCTCAAATATATATAAATATGTATACTTGGCACTAATGAGGATGGAGAATGTGATTTACTAATTGTTCCCATAGAAATATTATTTCTAGCCTTTAAAAGAGATTCCAAGACTTATTTTAATGTGATTTGAGAAGAAACTACATTTTCAGGAAGAGAAGGTGAAACAATGTTGGCAGGAGGGGTAAATTTAGCACTAAATCTGTCTGCTAATATACTGGCTCTTCCTTTGAGAGTACAATGCATATCACCAAGGATGATCTCAGTGTATCATTGAACATTATTCCTTAATATTTTGGCATAACTAAAGAAAAATGTGCAGTTTCATTCAGTATCTGTAGTGACCTTAAGTTCATACTCTGCTTTATATTTTTAATAGGGCTCCTAAGTTCCTTGTTAATCTGTTTCGGTGTGGTCCTGAGGATGGGGATTTCTTAAAATCTTCCACTGTTTTCTTCTTTTGTTATGCAGTTTAATTATACAGGAGTTTTAATTGAGAGGTTTATTCCTAAATTTACCATTATATTTATCTTGGATGAGTACAAACTTTTCTATGCAGCTGTTTAGGTGCTGGTAAAAATTGGAGGTGACTGTGGCAGCCCTCTCTGTTGGGTCCATATGCAGGGTATTGCTGGGAATTATGCATAGATCTGTAACAAACTGAAGCAGGTTTGCCCTAGAAAAGTCCTTAAAGATGGTATAATTTGGTAGAAGAGTGGTACCACTGGGCCTGACAGTGAAGATGATTTATTTGTGATCAGATTTAGCCAGGGATGAGAAAATGCATGGTGGGGTACAGGCAGAGTTTAGGTTGGTAAGGACCACGTCAGGAATTTTAAAGCCTCTAGTGGGTAGCTTTACAATTTGCACAGATACACTGGTATTAAAGTACAGGAAATGCTGAGCATATCCATTTTTAGAGGTGTACATGTGCCAAAATTGAGGAAGTTCCCCTAGTAGGTTATTCGGTTTGATATTTAACTCCTCAGTGTTATTAAGGTAATTTTGTTGCTCTCTGGTGGACAATAATGGGGATCTGTAGCTAGCAATAAAGCAATAGCTCAATTTGATAAGGTGGAGGTTGATTTCCAGGAGCTCCAATTTAGGGTCATGGGTGATTTTGCATGAGGTACTGATGTTTCTGACAAATACAAATACTCCCCCACAGTTATCCAAGGGACTGAAGGTATTATAGGCACTAAACCCAGTACAGAGGAAGTGCTGTCATTGCAAAGAAGCCATGTCTCAGTAATTATGAATGTGTTAGAGTTGCAGGAGGGTGTCAAGTTCTGACATCTTTCTGTTAAGACTCTTAGCATTGATTAATGCTGTTTTAATGGTTTCCAAACTTAGATTTGAATTTGGTACTTTCCCACCCTCCCTCCCAATTGGTGTTTTGTTCTTAAACTTGGTAGCTTTGCAGTTGCTCGCCCCTAGTGTAAATTTGATCTGAGAAACTCCTCCCAGTCTAGTGCCATTAGCTCATTCTACCTAATACAGAGAGAACATTTGGGAAGGCCAACCCCCTTACTTTCTTAACCTTGAATTATCTCCTTTCTCCCTTTACACTTTACTAAAAAAAAAAAAAAAAACTTTATTCAGCTGCTTTTACAGTATTTGTGTTTCCTCTTCCTACTCTATCACTTCATCTTGGTTTTTCTGCTACCTGTTCTCTAAAGTGTTTGATTGCATCTTCTCTGCTGCATTTATTACTGCTTGTTTTTAGCCTGTTTTAAGTGTTATTCTAAGCCTCTTAGTTCTGGTTTAAGCACTTGTGCTTTAGACCTACCCCTTAGCTCTCCCTGCCCTCTCTCCCTCCAATTCTGACAAATATGGATAGACAATTTCCTACGGTTTCTTCTGCCAGTCTGGTTAATATGGGCATCCTGAGACAGTGTAGCAACTGCCTCATTTACATGGACAACCATCTACTACTACCACCTAGGAACACAATTTGTGAGAGATGCAATTGCATAAAGAAGCTAGAGTCTATGCTCTCTCCCTCACAAGCCAGTATATCTGGCTCTGAGAAGGTTGTCAACACAATCACTAGACCTCAAACACCACCTACAACTACACAACACACACCCACATATGCGGAGGTTCTCAACAAAAACAAACCCAAAAAAAGGAGACCTCAGAGGCAAAAACACATGAGAACTCCACAACCCTCCACACCACATACCATGCATAGTCCGCACACCAGTATCTCGCAACCACTAAGGCCTAACCATAAACCCAACATATTAGTCATAAGAGACTCTATTGTGAGACACACAGATATGCCTCTAACCAGGCTGGATAAGGAGAAAGTCATAGTTATTTGTTTGCCAGGTGCCAGAATCTGCCATATCACACACACAAGTCTCTCAGCAACAGGTACTGTTAGGACTCCATCATAGTCCATGTTGGCGTGAAGGACTTGAGACGTACCTCCTTGGACTATATGAAGACAGACATGATTGAGCTCGCTGAATATGTGTCCCAGGCAGTTATGGCCTTGGCCTTAAGCAGCATTCTACCATCACCCAGAATGATGCCTCAATGCAAACAGAAAATGATTGACTTTAACAATTGGCTTAGTTTCTGGTGTCATTCCAGGGGGATCCAGTGCCTGAAAGTCTGAGAATCGACAGACAGTGATGCTTTGCTAGAGATGGCCTGCATCTGTCCCACTTGGGCTTCAGGCTTCTGGCAAAGGCCCTTGCCTCCCCATAACGCCTTATTTTAGGAAATGTCATGAGGTCAATACTACCAGCATAAAAATCTCAACCAAATGCAAATTAAAGGTCAGGCTGCTAAAGATTAGGAGTCTAAACATGAAACTGCACTCATTGCAAGCATTCTTAACCCTGGAAGATGCTGACATTTGTGCAGTCACAGAAACCTGGTTCAGAGATGTGGAGAGCACCCCAGCCTTATCTGCTTACTCATCCTATCATACATTCAGACCCCAAAATGTGGGGGGGTTCCTATTATATGATCGAAGATGCATTCTTTTGAATACGTCTTGACTGAACTTGAAAGCACGAAATGGCAAAATAGCGAAACGGCATATAAGTAATTTCTTTCCCTGGGAAAGAAATCACTTGGCCACTTCCGTTACTTTGCCATTTTCATCACTGTAGTGCAATCTCAGACTTGGTATATTTAAGTAGTGGGGGTGTGGGGGAAAACCCCCCACTTTATGAAATGTTTTAAAGTTGTTTTTTTTCCTTTTGTGGAACAGCAATTTTTTTCCCTTAGAAAAAAATTGCTGTTCTAAGTGTTCGGAATTGTAAGCTTTCGCTTATATGAGATCAATAAATCAGCGTTCACTTTTTTAAGCATTCGCTGATTTAATATACACCCAATGTGGGCAACAAAGACAAAGGAGGTGGAGTTTCAATATATATTAAAGACACACACACCTCCAGGCTGGTTAAACAGTATGACGCACAGGAGACACTCCAGGTGAAGTTAACCACTGACAAGACCACTATTCAAATTACAGCTAGCTACATGCCCTCAAATTTGACTCAAGATGCCCACTCCACCGATCTGGACCTCTTCAAATCTATCATGATTCAAACCTTTACCCTGATCCTGGGTGACTAATTACCCAACCATAGACTGGAAGAACTACTCATACAAGAACACAAATGCCCAGAGATTCCTCGATTTTATCAATGCAAAGGCTTTGGAACAGCTAGTCGATACCCATACAAGAGGTGATAATACCTTGGACTTGGTTTTAACCAACATGAGTAACCACTGCGGTACCCCTATGGTATCATCCTCCCTGGTAAGATCCAACCATAAAGTGGTCAGTTTCGATGTCACCATCTCCACTGACCCCCCTCTAGCTAGGGTCAAACAAAAAACTTCTCCAAAGCTGATTACAACCTCCTGAGGGATGGTAAAAACAGCTTCACATCCCCTCCCCCACTGTAGAAACTGGCACCAATGTCCAAATCTACACCAAAGTACTATACAAGCATTTATATAGATTGCATGGATTCAGGAATACCTGACAGGACAAAAATCATCCTCCGCAAGGAAAAGTAAACCTGTCTGATGGACATCTGTGATAAATAAACTATATAACAAAAAGGAAAACATTGCTGTCCAGGACCAAGAAGGAGCAGGTGCCCAATTGGAAGCAATCTCTCCTTAGCCTGAGCAAGCAAATAAGAGCACTAGTGAAATCCTCTAAAGCCAACTTGAGTCCAAATTGGGCACATCTAATAGAGACAATCATAAGGCCTTCTTCACATATGTCCACAATCTCAAAGGAAGAACCCAGATCTGTTCAGAACTGGTGGTCAATGACACTGCATACACAAATGCTGTAGATATAGCCAATCTACTGGCTGATAGATTCAGGGAAAACTTCTCCCCTCTGTCCCCCCATCAGTAAATCAGGACATCCTCAGTACCTGCCCCCCACCCCTTATCTCTAGGGAACAGGTCATCACTGCCCTCTCAAAGGCAAAAAATACAGCCGCCATGGGACCCGATAACATCCCAGGCTGCATCCTACATGAACTCAGTTATGAACTTGTAGCACCATTAGGCACCCTATTCAACCAAAGCCTGAGTACCGGCTTTGTCCCAGCCAAGTGGAGGACAGCCACTGTCATCCCTTTACACAAAGGTAGAGCGTCCACCGATCCAGGAAATTATAGACCCATCAGCCTAACTAGCCTGATCTGCAAGGCCATGGAATGGATTATCATTGACCTCATTAACAGGGACAATGGCAACCTCCAAACACTTGACCCCACACAGTTTGGCTTTGTCAAGGGGAGGTCATGTCTGTTAAATCTGGTTGACTTCTTTGAGACAGTCACCAAAGCCATGGATGAGGGGAAGATGGTGCACACCGCCTACCTTGACCTGGCCAAAGCCTTCAACACTATTCCCCACTTGGGCATAGTAGATAAACTCTCTCAACTAGGCATCAATCCATATGTTACCAGATGGGTAGCAAACTGGTTCACTAATAGAACCCACCTAATCAAAAATAGGTGAAGCCACCTCAAGCAGTTGACCCATAATGAGTGGCATGCCCCAGGGATTGGTCTTGAGACCTCTGTTATTCGGGATATACTTCTCTGAGGTGCAGACCAAAGCCAGTGGGCTATGGCAGACCAAGTTTGCAGATGACTGCAGGATGGGCGCAGTCATCAATTCCCCATGTGATGTGGGCATCCTCCAAGAGGATCTCACCCAAACAAATTACTGGTGCCAGAAACATAGCCTCAAGCTGAATGCCAAAAAATGCATCATCATCCCCCCCCTTTGGGGAGAGTGACGTCCCCACATATTATCACATTAATAACAATGTCCTAAGTACACAATCAGTAGTGAGGGATTCGGGCACCCAGGTTGATAGCAACCTGACTTTTGACCACCATGTTGCTTCCGTTATACGGAAAGCTTTCTACATGGCCCACCTCATAAGTAAGTATATCGCATCCAGGGGCAAAGAGGTCATAAGATCCCTGTATTCTTCCCTTATTAGGCCAATTATTGAGTACAGTGCTCCCTTCAGCATGTACCTCGCAAAGCACATGCAGCAGCTGGAGAGACCACAGAGGTTCCTCACCAGGAAAATACAGGGTCTCAAACATCTACCCTGCACAGATGGGCTAAAAGCCCTGTCCCGCTACTCAGTTTCACACAGACTCCTCAGAGGTGACTTCTGTCTGGCATACAAAGCAATCTCAGACCTCTCCTTGATGGGGCTGCTGCATATCCACAAGTCAAGCTCCACTCAAGCAACCCATACACGCAACCTCAACCTGGTCTGTGATTTCGGTAGGACTTGTTGGCGGGACAGATTTGCGTTCCAGAGACTGCCCCATCTGTGGAATAAACTCCCTCCCCATGTTAAGCAGAGTACCTCATTATCCCTTTTTAAGCGCAACCTGGATAACTGGATGGGAAACAGAAAATGCACTCCTGGGATTCCACTTGTGTCCCTGCTGGACAGGGGCTCTGGGTGCTGACTTGTCTAAACATGGGCTAAACTCTTGGCTAGGCTTATAAGGGCCTCAAGGCCAATAGCCTAGTAACCTCCTATGATCCTATGTATGTTGGAATATCCAGAAGGGAGACTCTGCCTAAAAAAAGGCAATACAGGGGCAGCAATGGCTTCAGTCAGAATGTGGGAACCCTGGGATAAGAGAGGTAAACTTTCCTCTTGAGGCAGGAAGTCTTAACTACCATCTCATCCCAGGCCAATGTATACTGGATCCCCTAAGAATGACACCAACTACTTAGCCAAATATTAAACCCAATTATCTTGCCTTGGTATCTATGCATCATTCTTGGTGAAGGCAAGATACTACTCAAGATCATTGTCTTTTCTGCCTCTGTGCCATGCATTGTAAGTTCCATCATGTGTCTCTACATGTCCCTCTGACTCATGTCATTCACTCCCAGCTGGGCCATCACTAGATCATAGCTGTAATTTTCATGGATCCTGGCACTGAGCAAGCAACTTATATTCAACTTGTTCTTGTCCAGTCTGGTGGGTGTGGAGTCAGTATGCCTAGCTTTTGAGTCATCTATGACTGACACATTTCCCTGTGTAGAATCAGACTTAGTGAGTTTTACAGGCTTAGGCCTGCTTTCCTGGTGACTCTTAGGTGATCTGTGTGAAGTTACAGTATGCAGGTGTGGAGAAGGAGTAGGTGTTATCTTTTAAACTGGAGGTTCATATATTTTAGAGTGTGTTCTAAGAGACTGGCAATTTTCTTACAGCCTTAACTTTAGTTATGGGCTTAGTGGTGTGTTGTGAATGAAGAGGCATTGTGGATGTGAGATGTCTACTGATACTTGGCTGATGTGAGAGGTTTGCCTTCATGTTTCTGAAATATTTACATCTCTTGCAGGTAGTGCTAGGAATTGCTAGAGATGGAGAACAAACAGTAAGCATAAAGCAGTTGCTACACTGCTTTAAAACATCAAATGTAATCAGACTAGCCACAGAGGGGGTGACAGCAGACTGTTGAGCCATGCTGCCAGAAAGTGGAGGATAAGGGTTAGTCATAATACTCAGAAGTTGAACGGAGACTTCTGTAGAAAACCCGAATATTTATGGATGAAGTATTTGGGTTATGCTCTGAAGTTAGGTTACACTGTGGCTAATCTAACAGTACTTAGTAAAAAGAGAGAGAGAATTAGGTTTGCCAAGAATGATAAATAGTGGTAATTCATCTATTGGTTAATAACCGGCTACTGTGAGTGCTGGTCTCATTGCAGCTACACTCAGCTAGGAATCAATATCCATTTGCTGCTTCTCTCACCAGAAGCAAAAGAGCATTAATATCAAACGGGTCCCCTTCAGAAACCCGAACCTCCACTTACCTGACTTTTACAATGCCGAGACAAAAAGGCTGACTGCACAGCACCGACATCCCAGAAGACCGCCTTTCCACTCTAGGTAATTAACCGCTTGACCATCCTGTTGAACTTTGCCCCTTACCCCCACAACAGTGTGATCTCAAAGTTGGTATATTTAGTTAGGGGGGTGTGGGGAGTGCAGCTCACACATAGTGGAGTGGGGGTTTGCTTGCCTTCGGTTTCCGTTTTTGTTTCAGATGGCCAACCAGCTACTTACCTGGAGTGGTAAGTTGATGTTCTGGGACGTTGGTGTAGTGGTGCTGTTGGCTTTTTAGTCACAGTGTTATGCGTTTCAGGCAAGTGAAATTTTGTTCTTGTAAAGTAGATCTTCCCAAACTGGTTCCAGAGATACAGGCAATAGGGTCTTGGTAATCAGCAGTCTCATCCCAGATATCTGGATAGCATGTACATCAGCTCAGTACTAAAGAACTAAGCTGCACACTCATCCAAAATGAAACCAATCAGGGAAGTCCAATATACACTGAACAATTAGAGACACTTAATAATCTATGTCCCTATACTCCTTCTCTCACCAGAAGCAAAACAGTAGCACTAATCCCAAACACCTACAACATGGGATCTATAAGCAGCCCAAAAAAGAAGTTATGTCTTACCATAAAATTCCATCTGAGTTGTTAATCTTCATCCATTCATCACCAATGGGGTTTGGTTCCAAGCCCTCGGAATCGAGTCGGCCTTATGCCAAGCTCGCACCAGCCAAAAACTCTTGAGCTAAGATTTACCCATAATCCCCTTCTCCCTGTTATCTCAGATTGAGTTTGCCCTAATAAGTAAAGCAGAGGCTGTCTCCGAGCACAAACCTTAGTATAGGAAATGGACCCAAATATTCCCCCAGGAGCCTCCAGGAGGGGGAAGGAGGATGGGGCATGGTGAATGGATGAAGGTCAACAACACAGATGGAACGTTATGGTAAAACATAACTTCTTTATCTAATGTTGTTAATCTTCACTCCATTCATCACCGATGGGACAAAGTTCAAACAGAGTTCCTAGCTACCTTATATCCAAGGGTGGCCCTATGGAAGAATATTCCTGAACACCATTGAACCAAAGGACGTCCTTCCCCTGAAGACCAGATCCAACTTGTAATGAGTGATAAAGGTATGGGGGGAAGCCCACGTAGCTGCTGCACAGATGTCGTCCATTAAAGCTCTGGAGTGGAATGCCACAGATGTTGCTATTGATCTGGTGGAGTGAGCTCTGATGTTTGGAGGAACAGGCTTTCTTTCTTGGTTATAAATGAAAATTATACAATCTCTCAGCCATTTGAATAGGGTCACTTTAGAGACTGACTTTCCCATTTTTGGACCAAAAAAAATAAATAACTGGTCTGATTTTCCTGGTTGTTTTTGTTCTGTCTAAGTAAAATCTCAATTGTCTGTGAACATCCAGCAAATGTGAGCAGTACTGTCCCTTGTTAGAAAAATTAGGAAAAAACACAGGCAAATCATTGGTCTGATTAACAGAGAGCTCAGAAATTACTTTGGGCAGGAAGGAATGGTTGGTCCATAGTGATACTCTGTCCTTGTGGAAAATCAAATAAGGAAGCTTGGTACAAAGAGCTTGGCCCTCGGAAATACATCTGGCTGAAGTAGGAGCCACCAGAAAAAGAGATTTCCAGGATAGAAACGTGATGTCACATGTGGCTGCTGCCTCTTAAGGAGGCCGTGTCAAAGATTGTAAGACAAGCGTGAGACTCCAGGGTTCTGTGGGCTGCTTAACTGGAGGCCTTGAATGATAGATTCCTTTCAAAAAGATTTTGCTCAGACGATGAGAGATTAAAGAGGAGTCACCAAAACCATTATAAAAATTCAAAATGGCAGCTAAATGAACACGAATAGTTGATGCTGCGGCACCCTCCTCAAAAACGTTAGATAGGTACTGAAGTACAGCAGAGATCGGTGCAGAAAAAGACCTAGTCCTCTCTGTCTAGACCAAATGGAAAATCTTTTCCATTTATCAGCATAAAGTTTCCTGGTGGATGATTTATGTGAAGCCAAAACAATGATACGTACTGGAGAGGAAAGATTACAATGCTTGGCAATCACTGGAAGTGGAGAAGCCAAGCTGTGAGCTTGAGACTAGACAAGTTCGGGTGGCTCAACCCTTGAAGGTGAAAAATCAGATCTGGAGTTGGATCCAAGGTTCACTGTCTGCAAATAAGATGAGGCCAGAGAAAGGGAAACCATATCTGACGAGGCCAAAATGGTGCTATGAGGGTCATTTTGATTTTCAACCGAAGAACTTCTTCAGAACTGTAGGAATCAGAGGAATGGGAGGATAAGCATAAAGTAGTCCCCTGGGCCAGTCGTAGATAAGCTCAGCCCTCGGGGACTCCCCATGCAGGGGAATTAGGGCAAAGTAGTTGCTGCATTTGTGGTTGGATGAGGAGGCGAATAGGTCGCAGCAAGGCTGGCCCCAACAGCTGAGGATCTTTGGCGCTAAGTTGGAGTTGAGGGACCACTCATGGGGCAGGAGAATGAACCTGCTCAATTTGTCTGCAATCACGTTGGAGTTCCACGGGATATGCATTATCAGAAAGCGGTTGGAAGCTATCGCCCATTGCCAAACTCTCATGGCCTCTCGACATAGGGGATAGGACTTGGTTCCTCCTTGTTTGATGATGTACCAAACTACTGACATGTTGTCCGATTCGATAGCAATTGTTCCCGAAGGAAGGGAAGACTGAAATGCTTGCAACACCGAAAGCACTGCCCTCAGTTCTAGAACATTTATATGCAGAGTGGCCTCTAAATTGGACCATGTGCCTTGGACAGTCATTCCCTGATAATGCCCCCACCCACCCTATCAGGAAAGCATCCATGATCACAATGGTGCTGGGCTGAGGGGATGGAAGCATCGGCTCCAAAGTGCTGTGTTTGGCTTCATCCACCAAGAGAGATCTTGTTTGCACCGATTTGTAATTCGAATCTGCAAGGACTACAGGTGTTGATTCGCATACCATTGGGTTAACAGAAGCCACTGTAAGAGTGTCATGTTAAACCTTGCTAGGGGCACGATAGATACAGATGCTGTCATTGACCCTAACAGCTGCAGGACCTGTTGAGCTGGAACCAAGTCATGGCAGAGTATCACTCGGAGCTGGATCCTTAGTCTTTGAAGCCTGTGATCTGGGAGAGAGATCAAGCAAGAGTGGGTATTGAATGTCACCCCTATAAATTCCAAGGTTTGGGTTGGAGTTAGATTGGACTTTTCCCAGTTTATGGAGATTCCCAGGCGATGCACCAAAGAGAGGGTGTAGTGCAAGGCTGTTACCAGTAGACGCTTGGTGGGAGCGGTGAGGAGCCAATCGTCCAGATATGGAAACACCCGGAATCCTTGTAGTCTCAAGTGAGCTGTCACTGTTGCCATGCATTTGGTGAACACTCTGGGGGCTGTAGGGAGTCTGAAGGATAGGACACAGAATTGATAATGATTGGCTCCCAGCCGGAAGTGAAGGAACCTTCTGGAGCATTTGTCCATCTTGATGTGGTAATATGCATCCCAAAGGTCTGTCGAGCACATCCAATCACCCTCCTCCAGAAAGGGGAGAATGGACTGAACCATGACCATCCAGAATTTTGTCTGGCTGATGAACATGTTTAAACAGCTGAGGTCCAAAATTGGTCTCCAGTCCCCTGTCCTTTTGTCACCAAAAAGAACCTCGAGTAAAATCTGGATCCAATCTGGTCTGGTGGGACTTTCTGGATGACTCTTTTTAAGTAGAGCTTTTCTATTTGTAGAGCTGCTTCTTCCCTTAGACTGGGTGGAACGTCTGGGATTTGTTTTGGTGGTTTTGGTAGCCAGGCATTGGGATGCAGAGAAAGACATCCCCAGACTGCTTCTAGAGGAAAGCAATCGTGCCGCTATTCAGGAGCGCTCATAGGGCTGTCCAGAGAAGGAATCTCTGGAACCCTGATTATGCAGATCCTCTCTGCCTCTGTAGGGGTGTCTTCTGGAAGAGTTGCCCCCTTCTGCCTCTGGGGGTGAACTCGCCACATGTATCACGAAAAGGACCCTGAGACTTTTTGTGCCACAATTTCCCACTTCTCTGGTTCCTGGAAAAGGGACGCTGAGGAGTGGAGAAATGTACAGCAACCGCAGACAGGATCTTACCATCCTGCTCACACCTCTCACCTGGGTAACGTGTCCTTCACTTTAGGGCCAAACAGGGAAGACGGTTCCACTGGAGCATTAAGGAAGGTCACACAGGCACATCCAGGTGTGATGTCTCATAATTACGCCTGAACCCGCAGCTCTAACCACCTCTTCGGTTGCATGTGACGTTAACCTCATGGATGAATTAGAAATCGATTCCAGGGTCACTAGCTGCAAGGCTACCTTGTCATTAACCTCGTCAGACACCTGTCCTGATAGAGTACCAGAGAGTTCGGAGCTGAGGTCTCACTGAAGTCTGGAGAAATGTGCCAGGTAGTTCAAGGACCGAATAGCAAAGGTTGATGAAGCAAAAACTCACTTCCCCAGTCTGTCCACCCCTCGGGACTCCCTGTTAGACGGGTGAACAGTATGGCTCTCCTCAGCGAGCTCTTTCTTGGTGGCTGCCACCACCACCATAGCATCTACTGGTAAACTTTTTGACCAATGTGGATGTTCTTCAGGGGGAGACAGGATCTTATCTGGTCTCCTGGGGATTGCTTCAACAGTGTCAGGGTTCTTCCAGGTGCGCTGCACCACAAGCTGAACCAACTCATCTGCAGGCGGGGTCACCCAGGAGGCAGATGGTTGAGCACGAAAAGCCTGCAGAAAAACGGATTCCACCAAGGAAGGATTTTTGGGCTTCCAATCACCCCTCTGTTTCAAAATCTCAAGGATGTCTCCAAAGGAGACATCTTCAGGGGGTGATTGTGAGGACGTTTCCCTTCATCGTAATCCATATCCTTGGTGAGGGACTCCTCAGGGGAGTCCACGTGCTTCCTCTTGCACAATTTCTTCCTAGGAATTTGCTCAGTGGAAGCTTCTGAGGAGGACCTGGAGGAAAGGGCACCCTGCAATAGGGTCTCCTGCGGCTTCCGTGCTCGATTTGGGACGGTGGCCTGTGACAGCTGCAGCAAAGAGGGAGGACAAAGGGGTTCTGACACCGAAAGCTTGCTCACAGAGGCAAGAGCCCTCTCCATTGCCTGGAAAGCGGGGCCACCCAAAGAGGGGTGGGAGCCCAGAACAGAGAAAGACAACCTCAGAACCGGGGTCACACCCCGCTCCATTGAGCCCACTCCCAGGAGTGAAGCCTCAAGGTGGATAGGTAGCAACAGGGCTCCTGACACCATGGATGGCACAGGAGAAAGGGTCGGTGCCAAACTCGGAACCGAGGAGCCTGTTGTCCAATCCCAGGACTGAGGAAGACCCAGTTCCAACAGAACCGAAGGTCAAAGGGTCGACTCCAGGGCCAAAGTGAGATCCACTATTAGCACCAAAGCCAAAGGTGCCAAGAGAGGCATCAGTGCCGAGGGCTTCAAAACCTGCTAGGAGGATGAAGGAGGAGAGTAAGATGGAGTCCGTGAAGCAGAAATCTCAAGTTTTAGGAAGGATTGGGATTTTGAATTAGAAGGAATCCCCCTGGCCGTCAGCAGCTGGTCCACAAGGCGCAATACATCGAGTTCGAAGAGGCTCCAGGTGGATCTAGTGGATATCCCCGAAGGGGACTCTGGACGCTCTAAGAAGGCACTATAAGCCTGTCCCAAGAAAATATTGGGTCCGTGCTTGCACATCTAATGGCACCACAGTCTCCAATTTTGAGACAATAGGGGCAGCAATGTCCATCTGAGCTAGAGGAGCTATGGGAAGGCTCTGAGACATAATCGGAGTTGAGGTCAAAATTTTAGTATCAGTCACAATTGGTGCCACAGACGTTGTCGGTGCCGATGCTACTGAAATAGACAGTACCAAAACCAGTGCCGTAGATGAAGATTTCTGTTCCGGTGCAGAAAGCTTTGGAATTTTCAGTTCTGCTGGTCTTTCCTTCTCACCATAGGGTGAGGAGGGAACAGAATGTGGCCTCTTTTCCTCTTTTCTAGGAGAGGTCAACCCTCCAACACGGAGAGACCCTCTGAGAAAAGCGATTTGAGAAGGCCCTTCAAAATCATTTAATTTTTATGCTCATTCAAGGTATGAGAACTAAAACCTTGACAAAAGGAGCAAGGTGGTTGTACATGAGAGTCTCTATTAGGCATTTTTCTCCCACACTTCAGGCATTGTTTGAAGCCTGAGGTGCCCTTTTTATCAGACATGTTAACACCAACAAAAATACAATACCAGAAAACCCAGATTACCACAACCAAAAAATGACTACATCTAGTTTGAGATCAGAAAAATACCAACAATGGTATAGAAAGATTACGACAGTGGGTAGAGAGAAGGGAGTGTACCAGTGATGGTGCAAAGATTACCAACAGATAGTTGACAGAACAGTTGGAAAAGAGACTTAGCGATACACAAGTAAAGGAAAATATAGGCGAAGCAAGTAACACTCTTTCCGAAAACACTTATCTATTTAGAAATATCAAAAAAATCAAAGTATATCAAAGACTTAGCTGAGAACTGGCTTGAACGCTGCTTTACGGCAACATGGCAAATGAGATCTGAGATAACAGGGCGAAAGGGAATTATGGGTAAAGCTTACCTCGAGAGTTTTTGGCTGGCGCAAGCTTGGCATAAGGCCGACTCGGTTCTGAGGGCTTGGAACCGAACCCTATCAGTGATGAATGGAATGAAAATTAACAACATCAGATTAAATCTTATATCCTGCAAAAAACAGCATCTTTTCTAACCCTTTTAAAATCTCCATTACAGCTAGTCAGCATTTCCACCTCCATAAAGTATTCCTACTGATAGTCAGCAACAACCAACCTAACATTTTCATTGTATATGAATGGGTTTATTTTTCTTTCTTTTCCTTTTGGTTAGCTTATATGTTCATTGTGTATGAATGTGTTTATTCTTCCTTCTTTTTCTTTTGGTTAGCTTATATTTTCACTGTATATGAATGGGTTTATTTTCCCTTCTTGTTTTTTTGGTTAGCTTGTTGGCCATGCACCCCCGATTCTCCACCCCATCAAAATCATGTGTTCTCATTGCCATCCTAGACAGCTTCAGAGACATTTTCCACAGAGTCCCCAGTCAGTGTCTTAGCAATACTGATATTGTCATCCCAACAACAATATGCACCTCTGAACCCCTTGCCCCCATGAACCATCACCTGGATCAGCCAAAATAAATCTGAGGGCAGTCTAACCAGAAATTCACCCCCACCAAAAACACACACCCTACATACACAAACATAATTTAGTACAAAACTGACTGTTGCTTTCCATTCCATGTCCCTGTTTCCCACAGAGTGGATACATTTTTTTTATAACATGTGACTGACTGGATCTACTTTAATACAGCAAATTACCATTACATCAACTTGTAAAACGTCGGGATGAAAACCACAAAAGTTTACATTAATGAACGTACACATCATCGGAGGTTTTCACCGAGTAAGCAAACACTTGATCAACAGGAAATAAAAAAAAAAATTGAAGCAAATAAAACCCACCCAAGTGGGGGCCTTCACCCCCCCCCCACATCCTCCCTAACTAAATATACTAACTCCGAGATCGCACTACAGTGAAGAAAAGGGCAAAGTTCACCATGTTGGCCAAGTGTTTACTTACACTGTGAAATCTTCCACTGATGTGTAAGCTCGTTAATGTAAACTTTCATGGTTTTCGTCTCACCGTTTTGCAAGTCGACATAATGGTAATTCTCTGTTTTAAAGTAGATCTGACTGACTACACACCAGTACATTACACATTTTAGTTGAACCCTTTATGATATAATACAGTTATCAGGGTGCCTGTTGAAATTCCTATGACCATGATCAAGGTACATAGAATAGTAAAATTAAAAGTGTGAATGGTGGCAGACCCATGGCAAGAATTAAATGTCAGTATCTTGGAGTACTCCACTTACTCAGAGGTATAGAGCTCTTGGAGTTAAGCAGTGGGGTCCATCACGCCGGGAATGAACTAAAAGTGTGAAAAAAAGGAGTTTCAAAAGTCACTGTTTCTTGTTTGAATTGCAATTTATATTTTAAAGCACTGGGAGTTACAAGATCAGGTTGCGCACTTCTGATAAACTGCAATATATTAGACCCAGCAAGTAATGCATTATTCAGATGTACAAGTTTTCTCTCTTTTATAAAGAAACCATCATCCCCTCCCAACATAAAGTCCATAGTTCAAATTTATACCAGTCCATTTTAAAGTCATCACATCACAGTAAAACTGCAGTCTTTACAATGTCATCCACCTGGAATTCACCAGCCATGGAAGTCAGACACAAGTATTTTCTTCTGTACAGAGTTAAATTCTGTGCATGTCATCCAAAATAGTACAGACTTCTTCCAATTAAAAGAATCTATTAAAGCAACTAGTGCAGTCTGTGGGTCTACTTTATTTACGCGAAAGCGTAAAACCACGAATACATATGGATCGAACCATATGCATCGAAAGTGCAAGACGTCGAAAACTGTAAACGGAAATCTCCTTAGGTGGAGATTTCCGTTTACTTCAATGTAGTGCGATCTTGGAGTTGGTATATTTAAGTAGCGGGGGGTGTGGGGGGCACAGGGGGGCTTTCTCCCCTGCCTACATCTTTTTTTTTTTTTTCTGTGTATTTTTTTCTTTATTAACTTTCAAACATTTAAGAGTTCGATGCATATGTGTCGCTCTTTATGCATTTGAACTTTTGAACGTTCGAGTTAATAAAGTAGACCCCAGTCTGTGCACAGAACGTAAGCAGTTTTTTTTTTTTACCAGCACGACTCAAAAGACCGTACTTCTTCAGGAGTCACCTTAATGGCACAAAATTAAATTCCAAAGACTCCTACCTGTCAGGGATGGCAGAGGTTTACCATAATGAAAATTCATTCATTAACAGGTAATTTGTTCAACAGGTTTAACAGCCTCAGAAGAAAGAGACCTTCTCCCAGACTTTGTACAAGAGAAAGCGAACTCTCCCCACTGTTGAATAAACTTGTTGAAAGAGCAGGCAAAATGCCCTTGTTCAACAAGGCACCCTTAGAGTGTTCCAGCTATGACTGTTTACATTCCTTAGTCATACAGCCAACAACATTTTGCCTTTTTCAGTCATTGTACAATCCCAAGTATTATCAACTGCCAATGCTTGGCAATCAGCAACTGCACTAAATGCCAACAAATGATGCAACAAAATACAGTAGTAGGTTGCACTTAGGAACTGTATACAAAACACAATGCTTTCTTTCCAAAAGCAGCCTCATCCTCCTCTATTAAATCACAAACTAAGAAGTAGTTCACTCAAATTACTCCAAACAGCAATGAAGATCTGGGGAATGTTTCAGTGGAATTGGCCAAATTACATCACATAGCTGCACTGCCAGAAAAGGGTAAAGTAACTAGTTGCATTATGTCTCTCTGCATGCCTTAGCTGTGACATTGTATATTTCAAATTGTTCATCCAATGCCCTCTTTCTTACTTCACCCCATGCCTTCATGAAAAACACTATAATCTTACAGCCCATTAACTTGCTCAAGTAACACCATTTATACAGTACTGAAGAATCTCAAATCATGGCAGAAATCAATGTACCAAAAAAATGAAAACATTCTACATAGATCTGGCAAAGGGAGAAAGGCTCAGACTGAGATCCAGATGATCTAACATACATTTGTGGCTTGGGAAGCTGGAAGAACCAAGGAGGGGTGTCCCAACAGATCTGCAACTTACACAAGTGCACTCACCTAGCACGGACAGTTGTGGTTGCTATACCCTCTGTGGAAACTTTGCAGTCCAGGGTAGTAGCATAGGCTGCTTCCCCGAAAACAGGCCCTGGGGATGGTAATGACACCGGTGGGTCTACCAAAACCAGTGTGGTAGTCCTTGCTGAAAGGAACCAAGGAGCAGTCACATTTCTGTATTAGGGGCATAGGCAAGCCCTCTGCAACAACATAAAACCCATGTCACTACAATGGGTGGGGTTAGGCTGCATCCACAAAATATCTGTAATGGCTGCCAGGATGACTACTCTGCTATTCGCTCTTGCCTCACACAGAACAAATGGGCTAAACAGCTCTAACCTTGTGAGGAACGAGCAGGCCAACAGAACACAGGGAGTTGATGGTCAGCAGGCAGTACGGTGCAAAAAAGCACAAAAAGAAAAAAAAATGAAAACATTCTGATATACTTAGAATACCTTAGAAAACCTTCTTGACGTAAAAATAACTGGCCTGAAGCCAAAGTGCTTAAAGAAGAACAATACACTTTTTGAAAAACAGACAATGGGCCCTCAATCAGCAATTCCCAACTTAGAATGATGTAAGCTACCTGTCCTGCCACAACAGTGCAGACCACAAACCTTCTTAAAGTAAAACAACCAGTCTGAAGCCCAAATGCTTAACCAAAAGCCTTAGAATAACAGTTACAATTTAATCAGGCTACTACCAAGCAGTGATAAATGCAGCAGAATAAATACAATTGAGTACTTTTAAGAAGAGGCAAAACAAAATAATGTAATAAAGTAGAAAGAAACACAAATACAGTAAAAGCAATTGAATCTTTTTCTTCTTTTCCCAGTTACGGGTTGCCACAGTGGATCACCTGTCCGCTCATGATTGGCAGTGGAGTTGTATGGTGTTGAGTTGCCAGCCCAGTGCCCAACCTTCCACAGAAGGCACACACATGCACACAGTCATGCCTAGGGCCAATTTAGTGTCCAATCCACCTACAGCATGTCTTTGGGATGTGGGAAGAAACTGGAGCACCCGGAGGAAACCCACGCGACCACAGGAAGGACATGCAGACTCTGCACAGAAGGCACCCCAGCCAAGGATCGAACCGGAGAGCCTCTTGCTGTGAGGCGGCAATGCTAACCACTGCACCACCGTGGCCGCCCTAGTAAAAGCAAACGAATAAAGTGCAAATTTTTTTTGTTTGTTAGTAAAGTGCAAGGAGAGAGGAAGGAGGGGCAGAAAATAATTCAAGGTTAAGAACCTAAGTGGGCTGGCCTTCCCAAATGTTCTCTCTGGATTAAGTAGTGTGAACACTAGACTGGGAGGGGTGTCCCAGATCAAATTTACAGTAGGGACGGGCAACTACCAAGCCACCAACTATAACACCACCACAAGAATAGGGTGGGGGGGGGCAGTTTCAGGACGGATGAGAAGCAGAAAACAGTGTCAGAAAATATATAAAATATTTCAGTCAGGCTATAAAATAGTTCAGTCAGGCCAAATTAATACAATGCAGAACTCTGAAAGGTTAAAATGCAAAGAAAATATATTTATCAGTCAGTGATATATTCCCCAGATTATTTAGGGATCACACACCAGCAGTTTCCAACAGTGTATAAAGGAATTTACAACAGAAACTATTTTTAAATCAGCAAGCCTTGAAGATCTCAGATAACACTAAGCTGTTAGACCAGTTTTATAAACTCCACCTCAGGAATAGGGGGAGCCAGTTTCAGGACAGATGAGAAACAGAAAACTGCCAGAAAATATATAAAATATTTCACTCAAGTCAGTCTATAAAATAGTTCAGAACTAGAATAGAATAGAACTCTGAAAGGTTAAAATGCAAAGAAAATATACTTATCAATCAGCGATATATTCCCAGATTGCTTAGGGATCACACACCAGCAGTTTCCAACAGTGTATAAAGGAATTTACAACAAAAACTATTTTTAAATCAGCAAGCCTTGAAGTTCTCAGATAACACTAAGCTGTTCTATATATATATATATATATATATATATATATATATATATATATATATATATGCCGTTACAAAAACATGGTGTAAAAAACTGGGGATGGAGGAAGAGTATGACTACTGCAACAGTGATCTAGTTGAACATCTACTAAGTTTACTTAGAAAACTTTACTATATTCATCATTAGATCATACACACATACATAGGCTACAATAGCCAAAATACATGGATAAATTTACCAGAACTTAAAAAGCCAGGTAGGAAGAAGACTGAGGGTCCAGGAGGTCCTACAGAATGGTCCTAGCAAAACCTGCTCTCCATCAAGAAAAGGAATCTAAGTCAAAATGCTTTGTGAAAATATATACAGATGACCAAGTTGCCGCCTCTAGTATACTCCTAGAGTCCACTGCTTTGTAAATAGCCACAGAAGTAGCCAAGATCCTGGTAGGATGAGCTCTTACCCTGCCTGGAAGCAAGGAACAACACATAGATATTGTCTGTTTTGACACTGGGTATCACTTTTTTCTTACCCTCATAAGGGATGAATAGTTGATCAGAGTTCCTGAAGGTTTTAGTTCTGTCAAGATAGCGGCTGAGCTGTCTGTGGACATCCAGAGTATCTTTTTCCCTTGTTTTTAGGTTCTGGAAACAAGCCAGGGAGACAAATAGTTTGACTCAATATATACTCTGAAACCATTTTAGGGATAAATGAAGGATTTGTTCCCAAAGATACCCTATTTTTATGAAAAATGAGATAAGGTTGACCCAACATAAGACCTTGCAGTTCAGATACTCTTCTTGCAGATGTCATAGCAATAAGTAACACTATTAACCAAGTTAAGAACCTCAATTCAGCTCAAATGCTGAAATGGCAAAATTAAGATCCCAATGAGGAGTCACTTTCTTTATGTAGATGGAATATGCAAAATCCCTTTCAGAAACTGCCTGACTTGAGACTGGTTAGAAAGGGTTGATCTATGGGCAGACAGGCAGAAATGGCTAAAGATGAAACTTGACAGAATAATATGAAAGGCCAGAGGAAAGTAACTCACAGAAATATTGTTAATTATTTCTAGAAAGTGCTTCTGAATGTTTAAAATGACCCTAGATATCAGTGGAAAGGGTGGAAAGGCATAAAGGAACAACAGATCTATTTGAGGAGTTCCCCACAGTTAAATCAATTTCTTGAAGACCCCTGGGTTCAGTTGACATTCATGACGATCTGTCATAGTACTGCTCAGTTTGTCTGCAATAATGTTTTGAAGTGACAGAATGTAAGAAGCTTGGAGGATGAGACTGTGCTGAGTTGCTACATCCCAAGCTATCACAGCTGTTCTACATGGGGGGGGTTAGGATCTGGCACCCTCTTTATGTACAACATCACTGTGGTGTTGTCTATAATCAATTCTAGACATCCTGAAGACCAAAGGTAATTTAGAGCCTTGTGAGTGCTTATTACTATCAAAATCTCTTTGACATTTATATATTTTTGTCTGTTCTATTTGTCTCACAGACCCTAAACTTTTATCATCATGGATACTGCTCCCCAAGCAAAGTATGAGGTACCTGATGTAACAGAGTGAGTAGGAGCTGGAAGGGAGAAAGGCAGATGAGGGTTGAGAAATATCTGGTCACTCCACCACTGTAAATCCCCTTTTACAAATTCAAGAACAGGAAATGGAAAAGTTAGGGAGAGCTGATTTGAGGGGCCACTGTATTTTCCCCATGCAAAGTCTCGCCAAATGAATCATGATAATAATAGCTGCATTGAAACTTAGAATCCTGAGAAATTCTCTGGCTAAAGTCATGGACTGATGGAAAAGATTAGGAAATGCTTTATGTAGAGGTCTACTCGGTCCTACGGAGGAAAGCACCCCTTGAAGGATGTATCCAGAAGACATCCCAGAAACACTGTACTGTGGGAAGGAATGATTGAAGATTTATAATTGTTTACCTGGAATCCCAGACAGTGAAGGAGATCCCGTAACCATGAAAGAAATTCCTTACTTTTTGAAAAGGACTGTAAATATAATACAGTTGTCTAAATATGGAAATATATGTATACGTGCAACCTGCAATGAACTATTACATGTGCCATATACTTTGTAAACACTTCTGGTGCAGTAGATAAACCAAAGGGTA
>NC_056729.1:340315637-340340637 GCF_019279795.1 Protopterus annectens
AAAGCATCTTACAGCCCAGCACTTGCTCAGACCTAATAGCAAGCACTAATATACCCTGACACTTGATTGCCCAGCACGGCAAGGCTCTTTATTCACCCCTCACCAACCAAGCGACTAAGCAGCTCACCCTACTATTCAGGCATGACCAAAGGGCACGTTCAGGTGTACTCTCCAGTCCAGCTGGTGAATCAGGGTATCCTGTGGCAATGTTACAACTGCCTCATGTACACAGACAACCCTCTCCTCCTACCACAAAACACTAACATATGCGAAAGATGCAATTATACAGCCAAATTGGAGGCTAAACTGTCTCCACCCAAGACTGGAAAAGACAGTCAAGAAGAGAAGTTTAACACCTGCACCAGACCTACCAAACCATCACTGGCAAAAAATACACATAAATACACAAAATCATACTCGGAGGCTCTAAATAAAAACCTGCAAAAGCATCAGAGACCTCTAAAGCAGACACCCAAACAACCTGCACCTCCCATTACAAACCAGACAACACATAAAACACAAAATCATTGTGACGCACAACCACAGCCCTTAAGGCGAAATAACATACTTAACACACTAGTATAGGTGACTCTATAGTCAGGCACACTGATGTCCCACTCACTAGGCTGGACAAGCAGAAGGTTACTGTTAGCTGTCTGTCGGGAGCCAGAATCCGCCATATGACACAAGCACTCAGGTCACTCCAGAACAATTACAAATATGACTCTGTCATTGTTCATCTTGTGAATGACCTGAGACGTACCTCCGTGGACTACATGAAAAGAGACATGGAAGAACTCTCTGATCATGTAGCCCAGGCTGGTATAACCCTGACCCTGAGTAGCATCCTGCCCTCACCAAGAATGATACCTCAGTATAAAGAAACAATTATCAATTTCAACAATTGGCTAAGCTTCTGGTGTCATTCAAAGGGGATCCAGTGTCTGTCAGCCTGGGATGACATGCTCGACAAGCTGCGTTGCTTCGTAAGAGACGGCTTGCACCTGTCACCCCTAGGCTTTCGAATACTGGCCAAGGCTTTTGCTGCCTCCATAGAGCCTTTTTAGGCAAGGCTCAAAAGTTAAACCCACCTCCTTAAACAGCACAATTAACAAAAAACTGAGGGTTATGCTACTCAACACCAGGAGTTTAAATCTCAAAATGCACGCGCTCAAAGCACTCCTCAGTATGGAGAATGTCGACATCTATGCAGTAACTGAAACCTGGTTCAAGGCTCCAGAGAGCACATTAGCACTACTGGGCTACAACTCATACCACATGTTTTGGCCACAGAACACGGACCAAAACACAAAAGGATGAGGTGTATACATATTCATCAAGGATACCTACACCTCCAGGTTAGTGGCGCAGCATGATACCTCTGGGATCATCCATGTGCAACTAACATTGGGCAAATCTGCAATGCAAACTGTGGCCTGCTACAGATCATCCTCCATGACCCAGGACCACCACTCCACCTTTCTGGAGACATTGGAAAACATGAAGGTCCTACCGAACACCCTGATATTGGGCAATTTCAATTACCCTACCATTAACTGGGAAAACTACTCGAGTCCAAACTACTTCACCACCAGCGCTTCCTGGAATTCATCAACTCAAATGCACTGGATCAGCTGGTAAACTCCCCTACCAGAGGTGAAAACATATTGGACCTGGTCATCACCAACATGGGCGACATGTGTTCCACACCGGAGGTCAACCCGTCACTGGTTAGATCAGACCATAAACTAATCACTCTGGATGTCCACCCCCCCCCCCCAAACTAAGGAATCCATAGTAAAAAACTTTTCTAAAGCAAACTTCACCTTACTTAAGACAGAGTGCGTACGTTTCACAGCCTCCATGCTAAAGGATCACGCTGCCCAAGATGCAGAAACCTTTACAAATGCAATCTAGAAGCACCTACAAGGATGCATGGATCATGCTATCCCTAGCAAAATCAAGACTCACTCCTCTAAGAGAAGGAAACCAGTCTGGTGGACCCCTGCCATAAACAGGCTATATAATAGAAGGAGGAAACTAGCTCAGGAAAAAAGCAAATCCCAAGAAGGAAAGACATCCCTGATCAGTGTCAGTAAAAAAACTAAGGTCCCTCATAAAATCATCCAAGGCTAACTTCAAAAGAAAAATAGCCAAGGATTCAAAAGATAACCACAAAGCCTTCTTTAACTATGTTAAGAATCTAAGTGGCAACTCGCAGATATGCACTGAACTAGTGCAAAATAGCACAAAATATACTGAACCTACTGATACTGCCAACATCCTGGTAGATAGATTCAGTGCAAACTTCACCCCCCTGTCACCCCCAAAAAGGCCCACAACAATACTGGAAAAGTTTACTGTCCCAGAAATCACAGACGCACAGGTGAAAACAGCCCTTTCAAAAGCCAAAAACACAGCGTCAATGGAGCCAGATGGTGTCCCAGGCTGCGTCTTGCACGAACTACAGAATGAACTAACCCCCCCACCTAAACACGCTGTTCAACCTTAGCCTCTCCACAGGCTTACATGCCCATAGAATAGCGCACAGCAACGGTTATTCCACTCCACAAAGGAGGGGCCATAACTGACCCTGGTAACTACCGCCCCATAAGCCTGACTAGCCTGGTTTGCAAGGCTATGGAGCGCATCATCATGGAACTCATTAACAAAGATATTGGGAACCTCCAAACACTTGACCCGACCCAGTTCGGCTTTGTTAAGGGCAGATCATGCCTACTAAACCTGGTTGACTTCTTCAAGACAGTCACCAAGGCCATAGACAAGGGAAAGGTGGTTCACACAGCATACCTTGACCTCGCCAAGGCTTTCGACACCATTCCCCACTCGGGTATTACAGAAAAACTCACCAACCTGAACATAAACCCCTACGTCACGAGATGAGTTTCCAACTGGCTTACAGACAGAACTCACACGGTAAGAATAGCGGGCTCCAGGTCCGACTCTAAACCAGTCACAAGTGGTGTCCCACAAGGCTCGGTCCTGGGTCCCCTACTGTTCGGCATATATTTCTCAGACGTACAGGCAAACACAGGAGGACTATTGCTAACCAAGTTCGCCGATGACTGCAAACTACGAGCCATAATTGACTCTCCGGCTGACTCGGATATCCTCCAAAAGGGCCTTACTGAGACGGACACCTGGTGTCAAAGTCATGGCCTCAAGTTAAATGCCAAAAAATGCATAGTCATCCCATTTGGGAAAAACAATACCCACGAATTACCACATAGGTGGCAGCCCCCTTAATACACAAGTGGCAATAAGAGATCTAAGGACCCAGGTAGATAGTAATCTCTCCTTTGACAATCATATTGCCAAAGTAGTTAGGAAACTCTTCTATGTGGTCCATCTAATTACTAAAGGGTTCGCATCTAGAAATAGAGAGGTTATAGTGCCCCTCTACTCTTCACTCATCAGACCCATCATAGAGTACAATGCCCCATTTGGGATGTACCTCACAAGACACTTTCAACAACTGGAAAGACCACTAAAGTACCTCACTAAGAGGATTACTGGCCTCAAACATATATTCTATGCAGCTCAACTGAAAAAAACTCCAGCTATACTCAGTGGCATATTGCTTACTCAGAGGTGATCTCTGACTGACTTACAAATCCATGTCCAGCTCAGAATTGATGGACATGCTCCACCTAAAGAAATCCAAGTCACTGCGAGCCACATGCTCTAGTGAGCTAAACCTCGCCACAACAATAAATAGAACATGCTGGAGGGATAGATTCCTGTCACAGAGACTCCCCATGCTTTGGAACAAAATTCCAAACATTAGGCAGAGCCCCTCACTAACATTCTTCAAGAGAAACCTTGACGAGTGGATGGGTAACAGAAAATACACCCTTGGGATCACTTCATTGGCTCTGCTTGACAGAGGATCAGTTAATTAATCAATGGGGCAGCAAAGGCCGACACACTCTGGCTAGGCTTATAAATGCCGTCAGGCAGATAGCCTAGCACCTACCTATGAACCTATGAACACATATATATGTATACATAAATATTGGTTATGACTCCTCAATGCCCCATTCAGTAAAGCACATCACTTTACACACAACCACAAAATACTTTCCTCATGTATACGAATGATAGCCTAAACAGTACTCATACACTCCCTCGGATTCTCAAAAGCTTGCATGGCGTGCATGATTAGTGTAAGAGAAAATTTTGCCAATATGGCGGCTGAGCGATCCACGTATGTGCTCGTTTGACGTGCGCGAGCGCTTTAGCACTAGTGTTGCACGTTCCAAGCCCTCATATGCAAATTACCCCATTCGCAGGTGAAAACCATGCAAATGAGGTAAATCTGCCATACAGGAAGCAGGAATCAGAGCATGCAGGACTAGCATAATATGCAGAAAAGTACTCGGTTAGTAACCGAGTACGGTACTGCAAACTCCAAAACGGAGCTATGACAGCTCTAAATAAAGGCTGCATATCATCGAGGAAGCATGCCAATGGTCAAATAGAAGGCCACTGGCATTGAAAACAATGCAAAATGTACAAAATACAACTATTATGATATGTCCACTGATCACGGCTGTTGAAGCATAGAGCAGTGGCACGCAAACGGGATTAGTGGGGAAATAAGAAAATAAACCTAATAAAAGCAGTCTAACTAAAATCAGTATTCCGACATGCAAGTCAATGGCAGGCAAAAGACAACTTGGCCAGTGAGTAGTGGCTGCTAAGGGGGGAGGCACAGTGTGACACATGAAACTATGCATTAGCAGGCAATTCTATGCAAATGAGGGGAAGGATAGTGAATCCCGGTTTTCCCCAGCATGTGAGGCAGGTCCCAACAGTGTAAGAGTATGAATAGTTGAATGCAAGACTAGCAGGTAGGTGACATTATGTGTGGGAGTGTCAGGTATACTGTCAGCAGATTGGAGCCCTGTGGCTCGGGGTTGCATCCTGCTTAGCACAGCAAAGCCAGGGGGTGTGTCTAAACCTGCCCAGCACATATGACAAAGTGTAAGTGGGTGTGCACGCCGCACAATGGGATCTACAGGAAGATAAAGAAAGTGAACCCAGGAAATAGCAGCAGTGTGCACATTGAAGTACACCGATTGCGAGGCGCGCCCCCGGGATGAATCAGAAGGGCAATGGGAAGGGAAAGTAGCAGTAGGAAGTTAATCAAGGGGTAGTAGGTTCACTGCCAAGTGAAACATATCGGAACCAGCCAATTACACAGGCAGCAGACTGGCCCAGCCCAGAAAGCCACTATAAACTATGCAGACACCTACCCCTCCGGTTTTTCCCACACCCTACATCACCGGTGTAAACAAGCGGGGAACTTTTAACACTCACAACAGCAAAATGTTAGGGGCTGCAATAGTTATCATAGAACTTGTGGAAGAGGCTGAGGTTGGTGAGGATGGGAATGCAGCCGACCAACCCACAGTGAGGAGACGGAGAATAGTGTACAGATCCAGGGTAACCTACCAAGGGCTACATGAGCTGGAGATAGTGCAGTGCTATAGGGTGGACAGGGACCTCCTACAGCAGATTGTTGAGCTATGCCGGCCACACCTGACAAACAGAACTAACAGAGGGGAACCCATCCCAGTGGAAACAAAGGTATGTGTAGGCCTAAGAATACTAGCTACAGGGGATATGATGGGGATCTCACAGGCATCAGCATCCAGGGTACTCCACCCGCTCCTGGATGCCATGGCAGCACATGGCGGTGAGCACATACATTTCCCCCTCACCCGTGAGGCGTTGGCCGGCAGTATGCGTCTCTTCCAGCAAATAGAATACCCTGAAGTAGTGGGTGCAATAGATTGCATGCACATATGCATCAAAGCACAACCCAGTCAGCAGGGTAGGGTCTACATCAACCGCAAGGGCTTCCCCTCCATCAACTGCCAGGTCGTGTGCGATGCCCAGGGCATAATACTGAACGTGTGTGCTGGCTGCCCTGGAAGTTATCACGATTCCCACATCTGGCATCTGACACAACTGTACCAGAAATTTGCCAATAGGGACATCCCACCCGGTCACCTAGTGGGGGATGCTGGATACACACTGGAGCCATGGCTGATTACACCCATCAGAAACGCATACACACCCAAACAAGAACTCCATAATAAGGCACACGCCCAAACAAGAATCATAATAGAGCGTGTGTTTGGGATGCTCAAGTCACAGTTCCGGTGCCTGGACACATCCGGTGGAGCCTTGCAGTACTCACCAACTACATGTACCCAAATCATCCTTGTATGTGCCATGCTACACAATATGATCCTGCGGAAACAGCTGCAGCTGGAGCAGCAAGGGGCAGGGCCACATAGTCCCCCACCAATGCCAAGGCCTGCACATGCACAGAGTGACTCCGAGGAGGAACAACCTGAGCCTGCCCCAGTAGGCAGAAGGAGGCATGCCCAGTATGCCCTGGCAAAGAGGCAACGCATAGCACATACACTGACACGGGAGAGACCCAGGAAATCGCACCTCTCTCTGACTCTCACATACAGTAAAAGGGATGCCAAACATTACACTAACTGTGCCTAACCATGCGTAGGCAGTGTACTACGTGCATCTGACATAGGCAGCCCTGCAGCACCACCCTCAATCCTGGGACACCCACAAGATAAGGGACTCACACATGCCAGTCAGGAGGGGGGTCACATACCCAACAACAGTCACAGCCAGCAGGACAGGTGTAGACAAACACAAACAAATGCTGTACTATGGCCTCTGAATGAGGGGTATGGGTAACTCCCACCCAGGCCTACACGGACAGACTACAGCAGGCAAGGTAGTGGGATATCAGTTGTGATGGCCTCAGAAACTAATGTGCATGCAATCAAAAGATAAGAACGGTAGTACACCGGTATGGCTTAGCCAGCACGATAGGTAAGATTACTGACTGAAAAGGACTACAGTACATACCAGTACAGTCCTAGCAAATGTGTACAACTGTCAGGTGTGCCCCCCCACCCCACATAGAAATATAGTAACAGTCAGGTGCGCCCCCCCCCCCAATCCTGTGTAGAAACATAGAAATAGTCAGGTGTACCCCCTGCTATGCAGACATGTTGCAACAGTCAATGCCAAATGATCTGTGGATACCCTGCAGACACAGCATGCTACCTGTTGATGTACAACACAAAGGTCAGCTTGCAGTACAAACCACCGGACATACTCCACACATGCAAAACAGACAACTTTACTGGGCATACTCACAAACTTAGAGAAATGAAGGCAATGTCATCAACATACTGGAAGGTCATACTGGGCATGCTCACACACAAGCACATGAAGGTCATGTATGCAAACAACAGTGGACCAGACATATCCAGCGGTTGCAATTGTTACTGCAGACACATGTCAGTATGCACCACTCATGCACTGCACACACAGTGGATAGGAATACAGACATATATATAAGAACAACACACCATAATAAGCCAAAGGTAGATGGATATAGATGTGTGGAAGAGGGCGACCGTGACAAGTAGCCATCCACGCCTGTCCCAACCAGCACACAGCCAAACGTCCCCAAACACATCAGGTGCAGATGTCACACACTGCAGTTGCTAGCGACCAGTACCTGTCAGAACCACAGACTATGTGGTCCATGTGCCAGCTGTGCAACATGGTTGTACAAGGACGTAGTCAGCTAGTTGCCCTATACACGCACCTGTGACATATGACCCCATGTGTGGCCGCTTGTGGCGTGTCACCCCTACATGAATGGTGTATGGGCCATGCACACACTGGCCACTCCATAGTGGTACCCTGACAAGCCTGCTGACGTTATCCAATGTGAAATACACCTCTGGGAGAGTTGTAGGCCAGTAATCTTTATGGAGCGTCCCATAACTGCGTACTGCCATAGTGTGATAGAGTAGTTAGGTAGGAGTTCTAACCCCAGACATGACAACTGTGTGTGTGAGTCTGTGTCATTGTTCATGTGTGTGTCTGTCTCTCACTGACTGTGTAAAGAACAATGCCTTTTAGGCTACTCACACCCCTTACTATTCACATACCCAACTTTGGCAAGGCTGCTGATGTCACCCACCTAGAAATACTCCCCTGGGAAAGCTGTAGCCCAGTAATCTCTGTAGCGCATGCTGTAATTGCTTACTGCTGTAGTGTGATAATGTAGTTAGGTATGAGGTCAAACCCCAGACATGGCAACTATGCATGTGTGAGTCTGTGTGTATGTCTGTCTGTCACTGACCATGTAGAGAGCAATGCTTTTTAGGCTACTCACACCCCTTACAAGTCAAATACCCACCTTTGGCAAGGCTGCTGATGTCACGCAACTTGAAATACACCTCTGGGACGATCGTAGCCCAGTAATCTCTGCAGCACATCCCATAACATTGTATTGCCATAGTGTGATTAAGGAGTTAGTTGGGGGTTCTAACCCCCGATCTGCCGACTGAGTGTGTATGCATGCATGTCTGACTGTGTAGAGAGCAATGCTTTTAGGGTATTCACACTCCTTACATTTCACATACCCAACTTTGGCAAGGCTGCTGATGTCACCCACCTAGAAATACTCCCCTGGGAATGCTGTAGCCCAGTAATCTCTGTAGCACATGCTGTAACTGTGTACTGCTGTAGTGTGATAATGTAGTTAGGTAGGAGGTCAAACCCCAGACGTAGCAACTGTGTGTGTGTGTGTGTATGTGTGTGCGTGTCTGTCTGATACTGACTGTGTAGACAGCAATGCTTTTTAGGTTACTCACATCCCTTACAAGTCAAAAACCCACCTTTGGCAAGGCTGCAGATGTCACGCAACTCGAAATACACCTCTGGGACAATCCTAGCCCAGTAATCTCCATAGCACGTCCCGTAGCATTGTATGGCCATAGTGTGATTAAGGAGTTAGTTGGGAGTTCTAACACCTGACCTGCCAACTGTGTGTGCATGTCTGACGGTGTAGAGAGCAATGCTTTTAGGGTACTCACACCCCTTACATTTCATATACCCAACTTTGGCAAGGCTGCTGATGTCACCCACCTACAAATACACCCCTGGGAAGGCTGTAGCCCAGTAAACTCTGTAGCGCATCCCGTAACTGCATACTGCTGTAGTGTGATAAACTAGTTAGGTAGGAGTTCAAACCCCAAACCTGGCAACTGGGTGTGTGTCTGTGTTTGTGTGCATGTCTGACTGTGTAGGCAGCAATTCTTTTTAGGATACTCACACACCTTACAAGTCAAATACCCACCTTTAGCAAGGCTGCCAATGTCACGCACCTTGAAATACACCTCTGGGACAATCGTAGCCCAGTAATCTCCATAGCACATCTCGTAACATCGTATGGCCATAGTGTGTTTAAGGAGTTAGTTGGGAGTTCTAGCCCCGACCTGCCGACTGTGTGTGCATGCGTGCATGTCCGACTGTGTAGAGAGCAATGCTTTTAGGGTACTCACACCCCTTTCATTTCACATACCCAACTTTGGCAAGGCTGCTGTCACCCACCTAAAATACTCCCCTGGGAATGCTGTAACCCAGTAATCTCTGTAGCGCATGCTGTAACTGCGTACTGCTGTAGTGTGATAATGTAGTTAGGTAGGAGGTCAAACCCCAGACTGTGCATGTGTGCGTGTCTGTCTGTCACTGACCATGTGGACAGCAATGCTTTTTAGGCTACCCACACCTCTTACAAGTCAAATACCCACCTTTGGCAAGGCTGCTAATGTCACGCAACTTGAAATACACCTCTGGGACCATCATAGCCCAATAATCTCTGTAGCACATCCCATAACATCATATGGCCATAGTGTGATTAAGGAGTTAGTTGGGAGTTCTAACCCCGACCTGCCAACTGTGTGTGTGTATGCGTGCATGTCTGACTGTGTAGAGAGCAATGCTTTTAGGGTACTCACACCCCTCACATTTCACATACTCACCTTTGGCAAGGCTGCAGATGTCACGCACCTAGAAATACACCTCTGGGAATGTTGTAGACCAGTAATCATCATAGCACGTCCCGTAACTGCATACTGCTGTGTTGTGAATTAGAAGCATGGTTGGGTTCCATCCCCACACATGGCAATTCCGGATGTATTGTGTGTGTCACTGTCTGCGTAGGGAGCAATGCATTTTAGGCTAGTCTCTCGCAGTCATTTCAAATTCCCTACTTTGGCAATCCTGTTGATGTCAGACATTGTGAAATACACTTTTGGGCAAGGACTACTCCAGTAATATCCGTGGCGCGTACTATAACTGTGCAGTGTAATACACTAGTTAGGTAGGGGTTCTACTCCCAAACATGACAGGTGTGTGTGCTTGTAACCAGTATCCTGTGTAGAAGTGGTTGTGACACTTGTGGCCAATGTGGAGCAGGTTTTGCATATTTTTATATGGTGGCCATACTATACATCATAATGCCCACTGTACAGGGATAACACATGTGATATGGCTGAGCGGCCGGGGTGCAGAGTCATACCCAGACATGTGACATCAAGGCCAGGCAATCACAGTTAGCAACCCCAGTATTACCCAGAGCACACTCTCACCCCATGTGTCATACACACAAACATGCCTAGGTAAAAGCCAATATGTGGGTAGTACACTACATATTGGCCACTGATAGTAACTATGGAATGACAGTGGTGGGCCACAGAGGACATAACACCCAGTCCATCTGTCCAATATGCACATACGTGCAGACAGTGCACCTCCCCCATGTTCCCCAATCACGTGACCCATAACGGACATACCATGCCTCACAACATGCCTGTATGGACAGATGCCACTGACACCAAGGAATGCTGATAGCATGCACTCCATGTAGGTGCAGGGTAAAGCTGCTGGCCATTACTAGCTCCCGCCACAGGTAGGCAGGACTGGCACATCTGATGATAATCTGTGTTCACAACATGGGCCGGACACCCCAGGTACAGTTCCACATGTCACTGTACATGCATGTGGGAGGTGTGCACATCCCAGACACTGTCCATGTCATGGACGAAGAAACACAGACATGGGCAAGTGATGCACAGCATTGCTCACACACAGTAGTCACCCGGTTGACCAGATGGGGGATACAATACCTGCCTGTGTGGGCAAATGCAGGCACTACATCCCTGAGCCACAATGCAGACCATCATCATGTGGCCTGATGCCAAGGTACACCGATCACCAAGCCTTGGACAGCCGTCTGGCACAGTCGAACACCACACATCTGTGCAGACATGCACCCATGCATGTCAGTACTTGCACCCTGTGTGTCTGTGTGTGTGTTGCATGTTGCAGATGTTCACATCCACACTCCCTACAACCCCCACGGGCATACTGCAGCATGCTGTCTGATGTCAGACACCTTACCATACCCTTCGCCCGTACAGCCCCCGTATGACCTGTGTGGTGCATGGGATACCTGCACAGTGATGTGATGTGGCAATCCCACAACCGATGGGTTGTACACCTGGCCCTGCCACGTGTGTCAATGTGTGTGTGTCCTTTTGAAAGTGTGGCTGTGTTGACGCTGGCACCTGTTTATGCTGACAGCCATGTGTATGTCACCTACCGTACAGCTACTGTATCCCTGTTGCAGATGTCACTCACCATCACATATATGTTCTGAGTGCTCCACAACAGGTAACCCATGTGGCGCATCCAATAATTGCAGCGAACTGTGCTAGCACTACATAGTTGTCAGGGGTTTGATACCCTGTGCTGCTAGGTGTGTGACACAAACATGCTTCAGTTTTACCCTCCCACCCCTCCCTGACATGTATTTGGTTCTGTCTGCATCCCACATATCTCCTCTCAGGTGGACGTGCTTAAGCAGCAGCATGTGTAATGTAAGTAATGCTCATGATCAGCTGATGGCCTCTGCATGAATCGCAGCCCTCCCCTAGCTGACTGCATGTGAAACAGCTGTGGTAACATTCCCATAGCCAATTGTATGGAAACACTCTCCAATACCTAGGAACATCATGGTGGTGTTGGCCCTTTTCACCCACTGTGAGCAGGAGCTAGATCTGTCGTGTGGCAAACAGCATCTCAGATGGATTGCGGTGTACCTCTAACAACATATACTGTGGAAACAGTGCAACAAACAGGAGATGGATGTGCCTGACCTGACTACAGAATGTAAGTGCTGCTATACTGCATTTGGAGTAATGTTGCTTTAACAGTGTTAGTCTGGATATGGCTATTGTACATGTCTCAATACCTGCCATGTCAGTTCCATGTTTATGGGGAATCTCCAGCTGCAGGGTCATCTGCAGCCTGGGCAGTGTTGTGCCCATGGTTGCATGTGTCACCCACAGAGCATCTAGCTGTCAACTGCTGAAGGTAGTGTGAGGAATGCAGTCAATAGATGGAGAAAGCTGTGGTAGTCACAGACGTCATATCCCTCAAAGGACATATGTTGCAACAACCCTGTAACAACAGTAAATGTATGTGGTTATCACGGTGGGTCTATATTAGATCACTGATCGCTTAAAGAAGCGAATGGTGATTAATCGACCCTATGTAAGCGAAAGCTTACAATCTCTGTCAGAACAGCAATTTTTTTTTTTCTAGGGAAAAAAAAATCGCTGTTCCAAAACACATACACACAACAAAAGCACACCAAACAAACAGCAATTCACACACATATACACCTAAAATCTTACAACTAACCCTACACTAAACTATACACACACCACTAACTATCCACTTACCTTAACCCAAACCCTAACCCTAAGGTCCGTCACTATCGCACACTCACCTCACCCGCTCCCTAACCCTAACTCACCTAACTCTCCCTAACCCTCATGTCCACACAATCGCACACATACTTAACCCGCACCCTAAACCTAACTCACCTAACCCGCCCTAACCCTCACATCCACACAATCGCACACTTACCTGAACCTGACCCGTAACTTTCCACCACAGTGCTGAAAATACCGAAGCAATAGAAATGGACAACCAAAATCTTTCCCTAGGAAAGAATTTGGGGTTTCTGTTGCTTCGATATTTTAAGCTTTTGCTCCATAGGGTTCGATATTAGAACATTCGAAGGTTTTAAACCTCGATGTTCTAATATAGACCCATCACAGCAACATGTCAATATTGGCCCTGTGTATGTGCTCCCAGCCACACCTCTGTCAACCTTTGTACATATGTCGTGCATGAAGTGGTGCATATGTGCTGTACACCATACTTTGTAGTATCATATCTGAGAACAAGCCACTGATATATCTGACTGCTACACATGTTATGTACAGTAGGGGTTACATTACATGACATTACCTGCACATTCTGTGGACGTTCGTACAATACTGAGGTCTGTGTACCTATGGTGTATGTTGACAGTGTGTACAGTGTTGATATGTACCTTAGCCTGTGTACAGACTGTGGTAGATGACATTGTTCTAGTTCCCCTACTATCAGATGTTACATGCTGCCCCACTGTATGGTACTGTATTGGCGTACATGATTGTAGGGCCATAAACACAGGTGTACCACACCACAGACAGCCACCAGACCAAACTGTGTAGCAGGCCAGTATATGTAGGGTCAGTCTGTGAGTGGCACATATGAGGATGGTGTCGAACAGATAGTCCATATACTGTAATACCATGATAGCTAACCATATGTGGCAGTGGCTGTGTTCACATTGGTTGTGGATATGCACTGTCATACAGGTGTATCTTACCCTGTGCTGTGACATGCCTGATGAGCCTGCTTTATATGCAGGTACATGTGCATTTCCCCTTGGGAGATGTAGGCAGGTGTTGAGCCAGTCTGCCTACACAGTGCATTGTGACATGCCTAGCAGCTGAGTGTACCTAATTAGGGATGTCATGTGCAGATACTAGCCAGATGTCCCGCTGCCGGACCTCCCCTAACAGTCATGTATGTCAGACAAGGCAGTGGGATGCAGTGCAGATGTATGTCAATACCCATTGTGTAGTATGTGGCCATGGCACTCCTGTACCAGCAGTCATACTGTTACAGACCAGGCAGGGGTGTGTGAATGCATGACCCATGGTGGACATCATATACCAGTCATTATGTGTTATACCCATCTACAAAGACATCCACATCCATATTGTCAGGCTTGGTACACATGTGTAGCACTAAGGGCTTATGTGCATACCTCTGGACTGTACAGACTGTGTCAGACCTTCCACATATATTGGTCAATATCTCTGCTGCAGTCCACAATGGCATTACATGCTAGCAGCGGTACTATACACTGATGTCCTTTGGATGTTGTTCAGTCACCAATGGCACACATTTTATGAGCAGATGTGACTTCCCACACACACACCATGTCTGTGAAGATAATCCCAATGACAGTAGCAACAGTCTACTAGTATACCTGCTATACATACCTGACATCCCCTGCAACTACGAAATTGGGAACATACGGGCTGGGGTTGGCCTACACTTCATGTCCAGGACATATGGTGGGAATATATGTACATATACCTATCCAGATAACCAGATATACAATTTCACACGTGTACTACACCCAATTAACACTGTCATGGCAACCACCCATTATAGATTCCCACATCATGTGTGTTTGGTCCCATTACATCTCCTGTGTGATGGGCATCTGTCCTGTGTGTGGGCAGCAGTGCTACCGACAGCATGTAGCAATACCCCTTACAGGAGAACCGGCATTCTCAGGGCAGCCACATATTTGTAGGAGTATCAGGAAGTACAGACAGACTGCGAGTAGACTTGTGTTATGCTTTGTACAGTACTGGTGTTACAGGGTGTGGGTGTACATACTAGTTTGCCATGGAATGTAGTCCATCTGCATGGCAGACAACTGTGGGCCTACCCTCATGCCAGCCGGAGCTGTGCCTAACAGGTCTTGTGTCAGATAATACACTGGCAGTGTGTGTGTTGCGTGTTACTGGTACATGGCTACATCCATGACCATTTCTACCATCAATTCCCTGACTAAGGGTATGTTACAGACTATCCTTTAACACCTGCACCTTGCGTAGTGTATGGCAAAAGTTGTCCACATATGTGCCTTTATTGCAGCCTCTGTCCATCACCTACATACCAAGCTATGCACATATGACATGATGTTGGTGGTTGATCCATACTGGGCTGGAAGTATAACACAATGCCATGTCTGCCATCAGTCCAATGCCGTTGTATCCCCCACACATATGGTGGGGCTGGGGCCATATATGTGTGGGCACCACCTACACAATACATGTGTGCTCTCATGCACTGCTGGGCCCAGTGTATGTAACAGTGGTATATGGCCCTGTATTATTGAGTCCAGAAGGGGAGCACCAGAAATGACCTAGGCTGCTACAAAATGTGGAGGTATCAGGGCTGAGCTGCCTAAAGGTATCTGGATGTACAGTACCATATACTTCACCTATATACACATTACTGGCATGGATCTGGGTAATGCAGGAATACTGTCCCCTGCCATACTAACTGTTCTGTGTGTTGGTGTGCTTGTGATGGTGTCAGTTATGCCATGTTATTTAGCAGTCACAACCCATGTGGTCATATGACGTCTATACCACCTACTGTGTTTGTACAGTGTGTAGGTAGAGGCTGCTGAACTACACACCTGGAGTACATACTGTTGATTGTTAGGTATCCTGTGGCCCAGTGTGTCTTTCCTATTGTACAATGTGAATGGCCTGACCTGGACAGCAACAGCTGTGAACCTTTCCAGACTACTGTATGACTGTAACTGGTCCACTGTAGCATCACTCCATTGATATAGTTGTCAGTGTCTGAACAGCTATATGGCATGGCATGTAGAACTGTAATAGTACACAATTTGGTTGAGAGGGTAGCTTAACGGCTAAGGTGTTTGCCTTACAAACACAAGGTGCAGGGTTTGAGTCTCACAAGGGATAACTGGCTAGGCTTAAAATGGCTCGCAGGGGCAGTTAGCCTAGTGCTAAACTATGAACCTATGAACCTATTAAAGATTTCCATGTCTGCAAACCTGTGGGTGTTGTTTTACCTATGACCTCTCTGTAGGTGTATGTTTCAGGCCACGACTGTCATTTGTATGGGTGGCACATAGAGTGTCCAGTCGTTCAGGGGTCAACTATAGGCATAGTGGCTGTTCCATATTGTATGCACCTACCACTTATGTATCTCACTGTACATATAACTGCATGTGTATGTGTAGTCACATGTATATGTGCAAATATATATATATATTTATAAATATGTATACCTGTATCTGCATATCAGTGTCTGTGTATCTGAAGCCTGGTAATGTTGATGGCTTCCACATAATACCACATAATACATTACCCATGGGAGCCAGACTGTACTGCATGATTTGTTACCAATACCAGTCTGACATCATATAGGTGGGATGTAGTACAGGTAACATTGTGTGCCCATGTTGTCACTGGCCCTGGTTATGGAATCTCCAACACTTGGCACTGTATTGCAGGGTGAAAGTGTTTGGCTGGGGGGGATGCCTATTTATATAACTCTTACAGTGTGTGGAGCCTCTCAACCCCATTAACGTAACATGTAGCCTGTTACACTCCTCTCCCTAACAGCTACATGTGCCTTGCAGTACCAGCACAACAGTGTTGTACCAATGGGTCGGTAGGCATGGCAATCCCATTGAGGTCTGCCACTTGTGTGTGTATGTGCATATCTGTAGGGTACACCATTCCAAGTCCACATACTCCTATTACAATACACATTGCCACACAGTAGTACAGATATTGTTGTTGTCGTCCATAGGTGTGGCAACACAATGCAACATCCTACTATGCCTGTGGCGTGTGCATCACATGCATATCCCTGTAGTACCACTGTTGTGACATGCAATGGGTTGTTTTTGCGTCATGGCCAATGTGTGATAGTGGGTAAGTCAGAGTATCAAGATGGATTCTAGTGGGCACAATATCCAGTGGGGATGTGGGTGCTGTGTACACTGTCTTTAAACCATGGTACACCTGGTATATGGCCCAAGTACCACTCTCAGGTGGCCAATGTCACCATCACCCATACAGGTAACAAATAACAGGATACAGCCCAGTTACACATGTGCTGTGTGCAGCCTACCTGTAACACATTGGACACATGGACTAGTTAGTTAGGAACTATACAACCAGATCTTTAAGATGTGTGTCTACCTGTTATGTGTCAATGTGTATATGATGGTATGACACACTATGTATTCTCAATATACAAACATTACACCCCCTATTACCATATTGTACATGTCTATGGATGGTCTGCATGTAGCACGTGACCTGGAACACACCTCACTTTACAGATGGTGTCGCGTGTGCAATGCCAGCCACACAGTTCAGTAGCACAGGGATTTGGCACAGGAATCATCATATGCACAGGGTGTGTTGCAGGTGTGCCAGAGGCCGAGGGTGGTCCAAACATGTGTCACCATGTGTGTGGGTGAGGGGTGTGGTTCATTGATTGGGGAGTGGTGATATGGTGTATGTCGGTATGGGGTTGCCCTAGGTGTGGTTGCATAGTGTGTGGGCATGCATGCACACAGTTCCACCATGTGGCTGCCTTATACGGGTGATGCTGGACAGCTGGAGACCATACCTGGCAGGATGTGCAGTTTACTGCCTCCGGCCACAATCACGCTGACTGTGTCTGCCGGGGGGGGGTCCATGGGCACGTGCAGGTACAGATCTTGAGGTGCTACTCCCCCCTGATGATGCCATATGTCTGCTGGAACCATGTCCTGCCTGGGACTGACCAAGGCCACATGCACAAGGCCTACTGTGGTTTGGACAGCAGCCCCTGTGGTGGGCTGAGGCTGGTACTGCCACTATGGGAGTGGCTGGACATCCTGGGACATCCACATTGACCGCCAGCTGCTGGTGTCTCTGGCCTATGTCCACACGGCTGTCGCACCACTCCCACCACACATTCTAGCACAGACATACCACGGTCGAGGAGGCCAACCATCTCACCCCCACCTTATCCATGACCTCGGTATATTCACGGAAGGCACCAGTGAGTTCATGGAGGTTGCCAATTACAGCTGCAAAAGCAGACCTCTGCAGCCTCAGGCCCTGCTTGGTGTGCATTTCCATATGTGCTTGTGCCTCCATTATGGCCTGAAACATGCTCCTGGTGGTGCCAGTTGTGGCACCTCTGCCAGGGGCATGATGACCTGCGGTCAACCCACGAGCACCACAGTACATCTGGTGATGTGGTGGCCTTCCAGACATCTGGCTATGCTGACTGTGACCCAACACAGTTGGCATGGACAACACACTTTCCTGGTCATTGCCACCAAGTGCCAACCATCCCTCTGCTAGGGCCACATGTGATGGGGTTTGTAGGGGCACTGTAACTGTGTGTGGGCTTGGGGTGGCTAGGAGGGTGATGATACATGGCGCAGTGTCGGCCTCTGACAACCCCACGTGTGCCTCACATGTACCATTATCAGTGCCTGTAGGGACACCTACTTCAGTTTGTTTGCAGGAGGGACCCTGACCCACCTCGCCACCTGTGGGGGAAACAAATACACACGTTAAGACCTGTACAGCATTGCATAACAGTACACACACACACACACACACACACACACACACACACACACACACACACACATACACACACACACACACACACACACACACACACACACACAGCCACCTTACTACCTCACTTTCCCTGAGTTTGCAGACAGTCAGTTACATATGTTCCCCATCCTGCATGGCACTTGCTAATATACATGCATCACTACAGCCCATTAACATATCATTCCTCTCCATGCCTATATGTGTGGTTACAACACCTGACCTGTTACTCCATCGCCTCCCTGGCTTGGGTGGAGTAGGTTGTACATGGCCTCACTGCTGTCACCCTGTATTACCCTGTGTATGGGCAATAATAGTGTTTGAGGCCCCTATATGGTTGGGGCTGCTACATTCACTACATATGTCACACACCAGAGCCTCATACTACAGTCTTGCTCAGTCCATGCCACATCTGCTGCACAAGCAACCCATCATGCGGACAACAGTACTATCTGGATATGCTCACTGATGTGCTGTGGTAATTCCCCATTGCATTTGTAGTGCTGCATATATGGGTAGCCAGTTACCTATCTGCTGCTAGCAATATGATGTGTATACCTGGTTATGTACTGCACTTCCCAATGCATGCTCCATGCTACAGGCCTTGTTATGCTATTAGCTGTCCTGTGTTCACATACCTGACAGGTTGTCCTGGTGTCCCATGTTTCACTCCATGTACAGCACAATCCCAAGTGGAAGTACCACCATGTGGTCAATCTCACTATCGCCTGTGCATACATGGACACACACACACACACACACACACACACACACACACACACACACACACACACACACACACACACAAATCTGACATGCATCGTCCACACTCAACTAGATTGCCCTTATGAACACAATCAAGACACACACACACACACACACACACACACACACACACACACACACACACACACACACACACACACACACACACACCACACTCCTATATGTGGATTTACACATTTGTACACACAGTCCTCCCATTACCCTTCTGTCAACATACATTACATATGGTGCTCAACAGCATGCAGTGCAACTATAGTGCCATCATGCTAGCGGCAGTATACATGTGTGTGAGGCATGGGCTTTGTTGGTAGGTGATGGCCCTTCCCTGTGTTAACACTGCACCCATGTAAAAGTGTTACTGTGGACCTGTTCTGCACCCTGCATTGTACTGTGCACCATACCTCGCAAGTGTAGAAACCATTGATGCATCTGTAGTAATGTGTCAGTTATGTCCGCTCCAATGCTCACAGCCCCTATGTGTTGTAGCAACTCATACCTGGAATGATATGTGACCAGCTATCAGTTGTGGATGCCTGATGTCTACGTTACAGATCACAACATCAGCAGTGCATGCATGACCAGTACATGACTATTACACTGACAACCAGTGGACCTTACCATGGTTGTGAGGGGTGCCCTACACATGTCCCAGACCTCTGCATGGTTGCAAGGTCTACTCATGTGCAGATCCCTTGGAGTGCACACACTGCTGTCACGAGTGCTGTGGGGTCAGGGTTAGGTCTGCAACGTTTACTTAACCTGATTGTGTGCAGCTGCAGCCATGGTGGTGTTGAGTCACACATGTCCCTACTGTAGGCTGTGTGTCCTGCCACACTTCACATCCCTGTGGACACATTGCACACTGACAGGATGTTATCTTGCATGCGTCTGTTGTGCCCTTCCGATACCCCAGCATAGTCTCTACTGTGATGCAGTGTATTTCACAGCAACAAAACATGAACGTGTACAGCATGCAGTATTGGTAGGTGTGTTAGACGTGTACATGGGATATCCCATAGCTATTACATGCCCAGTTTATCATCATGCATAAACACAAACCATACTCACCGGCTATGGGCTGCTGCCATGGTGGTATCCTGGAGGGACCTACACAGGAGTGTGAGAAAGCTGATGTCAGTGGCCACAGCTGTGGCATTCATAAAAGGTGAGTGCAGCATTACGTTACATCAACAGTAGAATTACACAATATTACAGCTTATACACCAGTGTTTATTACTACTACACAGCAGCAGACTATGCATATGACATTTCAGTTTTGCATGATGTACCTGTACAGATGCAAATGCATATACAAGAGTGGGGTACCGATGTGCCCTGGGGCCTTACCTGCCCACTCCTCAGCTGGTGTGTTGTTGGCACCCACATCCAAGATGTGCCCTGCCAGGTGTTGATGCTGCAGGCGGATAGGTGCCACAAGGCTGCTGAGAAGCTCCTCCACACAGGTGAGGGGTGGGTGGGCAGGTTGCCCCTCCCTACTGCGAGGTGGTCCCCCCTTATGGTAGCTGCATGCTGACGTACATGGCGAAAAAGGTTGGTGCAATGATGCCGGACCTGCTTATAGCTGCGGTTATGCAGTCCAACATCATTGACCCTGTGGACTATCTCGTTCCACAGGGTGGTCCTCTCCTGCTGGTCGTGGGTTGTCCGCCCAAACAGCAGTATGTAATTCTGTACCAGGTGGTCGATAATGATCTTTGTCTCAACGGCACTGTATGTGGGAAGACGACTATGTGACATGTTTCCTGGAAGACAAATATGGAAACAAGTCTGAGCCACCCATACAAGCGGGTTACCATAGTTCTTAATACACATATTTGTCTCCCTCCACCATATCAGCTACAACAAATCATTCACAGACTGCAATTGTTATGGCAACTGCTTACCTACCACTTGGACATATGTTGCATTGTACCAAGCTTTGTGTTATGTGTATGTGCCATGCTTTGTGCTATGTGTTTGTAGCCATGCTCCCTGTGGGGGCACTTATCTTTGCTGGCCTGTTACAGATTATCTTACCTGCATGCCATTGTCAGTGCCACTATATATATATATATATATATATATATATATATATATATGTGTGTGTATATACATCTATGTACATATATGTGTAGATATATGTTGTACATTGTTGATATACCTATGTCTATATGAGTGTCTGTGTATCTGTACACATACACGTCACATTCTGTATCACACAGATATGTGGAGTGCCTACAGACATCTGGTCCGCATTCTGTAACCGTCTTTCATTCACAGCTGCACTGTTCTGCCTTGCTGCAACACAGACAGGTGCCACATGTGAACACAGACTAACATTAGGGTGGTATATATGGTGTGAGATTGCTGCTTTGCCTACTACACACCTAAAGCATTTGTGCATGCTACATTACACATTAACATGACTGTCCTGCAAGTGGTGTGCTCTGACACCCATGTGTCTATCATGATGGCAGTACATCCACCACCAGCTATTGTCCACACTAACATAACACACACAGATATTATGGCTGACATCTTTGTCATTCATTGCTGATCTGTATAGATGACGAGTATGTCCCACTGCTTACAGGGAGAGACAGTATTGTCCAGAGCAGTTATTCAGTGGGACATCATTACAAGGACAACTACAGATGGAACATAGACATTCTACATCATATATGCTATTAATCTATACCACATACTACATTAAATTACATAAGTTATGTTTTACATACCTTTTATTCTTTGGACGGGTGTGACTCCTTCCCGGTTTTGGCTTGTAGGTATTTGTTTCCCACTGTGTGAGTTTCATTTTATATTTTCTTTTTTTGTTTTTTTTTTTTCTCTCTCTCTCTTCCTCTCCAGTAGAGCTAATGAGTTGGTTGGAATGGATTTCAGCATGGCTTTTGTAGGTGATGCACCGGATCAGTTGATGGGCTCTGCACCAATCAGTGTGCAACAGTTGCTGACCGCGTGCAGCCTGCTGTGTAGTGATTCAGTTAATCATTGTCATGGCAACCCCGTATTATAAATTGCTTACTCATGTGGGCGCTGTCCCTTCACCTTTCCAGTATGGAGGACATCCTTCCTTTATGTGGGCAGCAGTGTTACAGACGGCAGGTTGCAATACCTATTACAGCGGGGCTTGCAGACACAGGGCAACTACACAAGCTTAAGAAGTTCCGACCTACAGACAGAATGAGTAGTGTTGTTATGTGCATTGTATATTGTTAGTCTTGCAATGTTTGCTTGTACATAGTAGTTTAGGATGGAATGCAGTCTGTCTGCATAGCTCTCAACAGTGGGCCTATCCACATGATGGCCAGTGGATTGTCTGTTTGCTTTTGCCTGTGTACCACACAGGTCTTGTCCTGGATATATCCTCGGCAAATTGTCTGTTGCGTGCTATCAGTACATGGCTACTTCCAGTTGTGTTCCTGATGTGTTATTCCTGCATAAGGGTATGTTGCAACATATCCTGTAACACCAGCAATTTGCAGGGTGTGTAACAGCAATATTACGAGTATGGCCCTGTGTTCCTGCCTCTGTCCTCCACATTTATGGCTGGCTTTGTCCTGCTGTGATACGGTTAGGGGTTGTTCGGTATTGGCCTATCATTATTTACTGCTAGCATTCCTGCTATCATCCCAGTCATATCGTGGACTCCCACGACATTTGTTGGTCAGGGTCCATACATGTGACAGATACATAGACATCATCACAGGTAATAAATGTCCCCCTAGGCCTTGACTACAGGGTATAACTGGCGGCTGCTGAACTACATCTGTTATTGTTTATTGTTACCTATCTTGATGGCAAATCCTTTGTCTACAGTTGTACGAATTGATGGGCTTGGCCTGGACAGCATAGTATGTTATATATCTGCACTGTCTGCATCTACTTTTCTGTGTGGGCCTTCCATTCCTCACTGTTTAAATAAGTCCAGATCTATGTGCTGTAGGTAATGGCATACATTATTGTAAAATACACCATTAAAGGTTGCCTGTGTATACATACCTGTGTGTTGTCCTTTGAATAGTGAGTGGGTCTATGTGTAATGCAGTACTCCTGTTCAAGTGTAAATGTCATTTAGTAGGTTATACAGCAAAACAATGTTGATATACTGATTTCACATGGAAAATAGAATGTGCTGCAGTGGGACTCGAACCGGGAATGCGTGTGCGTTAGGCGGATGCTCATTTCTACCTTAATGTCCTACCCATGCTCTCTTTCCCCGGCCCCCGAGCTCCACGTACACAGCATCCATCCATTCTCCAGTTGCTAGCCCTGCCATACCACACACCTCCACAAATTTCCCTCTCTGCACGTCTCGGCACTCCTCCATTTTACTGTCTCGATGCAACCTTCTGCAGGCTCTTCATCCATTTAGTCCACGTACATTTGAGCCTTCCCTTGTTCCTCCTCCGATACTGGTGGAAACCTCATTGTGACCCACAAAGTCTGGTGCGTCCCGCCAGGGACGGACCTATTGTTGTGTCACGAGTAGACTTTGCTGGTCTACACTGTTTCTCCCACTGGTAGCATCCTGCCAGGGGTTTGAGAAGCAGCAGTTTGCTCACACACCAGACCTGCCTCATCTTCTGCTTCCGCTAGTGAAACACGCCCCCATGGCATGCCCAGTTTTCCATTCCTCTCTTCAGTATTATACAAGACTACTATTCTCACAGTATGTGTGGACAGGCACTATTCATTGATACTCATACTGTGATTGAGCACTGTGCATATGTTTGCTGGTATTAATGTATATACTTAAATACATTTCCTATACTGTTGACTGTGCTGGATGATATGTTTGTGATAACAGCAGCTGATTGTATATGTGCCATGCCTTTGTGGTAACTCACCTGGACTACAGTGTGCAGGGCGGGGGGGTGGGAACCTGGGAGTGCTGATTATGTTGTTACTGGCCATGCCAAGGGCTGTAGGCTACAGTGTGCCTAAGGCACTGTGGGGGAAGTGAAGGCGGGTATGTGCTGATGCGCGCAAGGCTCAGACTTGCTGACCTCCGGTTACAGCGGCTTACACTGGGTTGGCCTCCACATTTCTTACCCAGTGTGGGCATTGCTTACCGCCGTCCAAACAGGCATACTCCCGCTTGCTGCAGCATACCACTGCGCTACTTCATGAACATGTTGGTATTATACATGCTTAAGTCAGGTGTACATGTCAGGTATGTCTGTTCACGAAGGTCAGTGTAAGGTGAAGTGGGATTTCAGTTTAGCAGTTCTGGATAGGTTACACTCAGGTATTCGGGTTAGGTTTAGTTATGCCATATCTGTGTTGTAGAGTAGATGTGAATAGTGAAGGTGTAGGCAGGTAGGTGGAGGGGGGACATTTTAACTGTATAGTAGGCCGTTCGACTGATTGGTGGGGGAGCAGTAGTGCAGGTTTGCAGGGTGTTGGGATATGTATGCGAGGCAGGACAGGAGGTGTCAGTGTCAGAAGTTGGTGTAGGTGTATAGAGTGTTAGTTGGGGGTTCGTGGACTTCACCAGGTGGTGAGCAGGTGGTGATCCAAGTGTGCTTTTGTTTTCTCTTCATGTGTTATTTACATGTGTCGTCTGGAACAGCTGCGGTAATACACCTGGGTTGGGGGTTCCAGATTCTTCCAATATAGTTGTGTGGAGGGTGTCACCTACTTGTGACTGTGAACATTCCTAGGAATGA
>NC_056729.1:340345637-340458137 GCF_019279795.1 Protopterus annectens
TACATGCCCCACCTTAAAAGGTCATCGCACGAGAGTCCTCCTATAACAAGGCAATTTTTGGGGTGTCCCACAAGAGACGCTCCTGTCTCTGTTCCAAGATTAGACTTCTCGGGTCCGCTGTGTCTCCCCCCCCCCCGGTTGTATCCTGCCTGTGGTCTGGGGAGCAGTGGATTGTTTACATTGTTTGCGTGTTTGTTTGTATGTTTCCCCTGTCTGACTGGGTGGGGGTTAATGCTACGTGTTACACGTTTGTTGAGTGGACCCCTCACCTCCATTGGCATGGCCTGTGAACACATGTCATTCTTAAGTGCTGTATCATATCATAGCTTTATATCTGTGTATATCCACACACACACACACACACACACACACACACACACACACACACACACACACACACACATATGTAGATATGTATATGTCTGCATATATATATATATATATATATATATATATATATATATATATACACACATACATACACATTGATGTATATATATATATATATATATATATATCCAATGACATGTGGATGTATGGGTGTCTGCATATGTATATATCTATATGTGGGTATTTATATATATATATGGCTATCTATGTATGTATACATTTGTAATACAGAGAGGGAGAGGTATATATCTATTTAGTTATGGGTATACATACAAACACACATACCTCTACATATTTAGCTACATATCCTGTAATGTTGACTGGTATTGCTGGATACTGTATTTCGTGTGGATACCGGTCAATCTTGTGTGCCATGTATGCTTTGCAATACCTACAACTAAATCTGTTACTGTACACAAAGTCACACGTGAAATCCATTGTTAGTACCAGGGATACATTTGTCCCATGCGGGACAACCCGAACATTGGGTATTCAACCTTCGTCTACACCCAGGGTTACATAGGTATGCCTGGCTATGTGCATGGACTACGGTGTGTGCCACACCTAGAATACTTGGGTCGGGACATCATACAGGATGGGTCCTGAGAGGGGTGTGGGGGGGCAATGTGTGGTGTGGTAGCTACAGGCTGGTAACCAGGGTAGGGATGGTGGCTGAGTGTGTGCTGCGGGTGGGGGGAAGCGGAACTGTGGGTTATGCATGTATGGGTTCGGGATGGCCTGGATTGGATGGGCCTGTACTGCTCGGCCCGCCTAGTGGGTGGGGAAGAGGGGTATGTGATGTCAACATGTGAAACATAACAGAGGGCTAATTTAATTCCCTAGTTCAATGACAGACGTACAATACAATGAGCTTGGTAGTGTATTGCAGGGCGGACATGTTTGGCTGGGTGGGGGGGGCATGCAAATTAGTTTGTGACGTATATTGTTTGGGGCCTCTCAGGCCCATTAACAGTGCATGTGGACATATATGTTTCTGTTCATCTACCATTGGTATCTACAGATGTCTGGCCATATATACCTCTGTGGGTATATATATGTCTGTATATACCTACGGAGACATATATCTGCATACAAATATGTCACTTGATGTGTATATGTGGACATATAGATGTTGACATCCATATGTGTAGTTGGCATTTGCATGTATATCTGTTCATATATTTGTATATAAACGTATATATCTCTGGATATATATATATATATATATATATATATATATATATATATATATATGTGACTACATCTATAGATATGTTGTTTCCATTTAAATAGTGATATATTTGCACACACATGCCCATCTAGCTGTAGGTATACATTCTCTGTACTGTTGCATGACTGGGCTGGGGTTATGTTTCTGACAACATATGATTTCTGCATATCTGGCATGGCTTAGTGGTAAATCGTTTTGTGTATGGTGTGCATGGTCCTGGGTTCCGACCTTGCAGAAGCTGTTTGTTTTGTTGCTGGGAAGAACACCAGCTATTGGATACGGTGTGCTTAAGGCACTTTCAGGCGGTTGTAAGCTGGTTTGCGCAGTGATAAGCACTGCTGACTTCCGGTCACAGTGTCTTACACCTAGTTAGTTTCTCCTTTGCTTAATCTGTGTCGGCAGTGCTTAACCCCATGCAAACGCACTTACACACGATTACTAGTGCTTACATATGCTTACTACTGCTTATCTGTGCTTACGCCTGCTTACTGCTGGCTTATTCATTATGATACTGACTCTTCATATGTGCATTTCCTGCAGTACTCCTGTTCATAAAAATTATGTTATTTAGTGGGTTTTGCATTACAAATATAGCTTATAACATGCTTTGCCATGTAAAATAGACTGTGCTGCTCTGTTACTCAAACTGGGAATGCCTGCTCGTCTGCCCACTACACTATTGCTGACATGCTTCATTTGCATATATCGTCCTTGTTATCCTTTTCAGCCTTTTAGGCTTTCACCATGGCTGAGCAATGGGCACACCCGCGCACCTACGGTTAGCTGTACTCTGAGCTTTATACAACAATACGGGGGTTTCTTCTTTTCATCTTTATGTCTTGTTGCTGTTGTACGCATAGGGGGCTGTTGGGGATATGTGGACACCTATGAGTGGCCTCTCTCATTTATTTCCACTTTCTGATGTTCTACTTTGCAGGGGCATGTTTATTCTGAGAGCTCTGCTCTCAGGCACGCCCCCTACACTCGTACATGCTCCGTGTATGCCTAGGAGGTCGGGCAGCACACCTTTATTAATATGCATGGCGTGCTGCCGCCCTACTCCTAAGCGGCCGCTTCCATGCAGGACTACACTAGTCCTGCACAGAAGACTAGTAAATCCAGGGGAGTTTTTAAGCAAACACATAAACATAAATTACAAATTCAAGTAAGTATTTTAGACCATTCACAACCCCTTATTTTATTATTTTTACTCCTGGATCAATACATCTCAGAAAAAGAGTAACACTTAAGAAAAATGTAAACATTACTTGCTCTTCCCTCACAATGTGAAAGAAAAAACACAGTTCCATTAAGATGAACACATTGCTACAATTTGTACCAAACAGTATGTGAACACAAAACAAAATTATAGCAATACCACTCAAGCAAGCTAAAAACCAGCAATCTGTCTTCAAGTACAGACAGGGTAACCACATTCATATTTTACACACACATTTATATGTTTTACTATCATTATGTTGAAGTGGATTCAGACAAATCCACTTCAACGAAAGGCAGGGGGTCGAATGGTAACAATGTCGAACCCGACATTGCCGAAGTACAAATATCGCCGCTATCTCGACCCATGTTGAAGCCCGTTCCGTGGTCGCATTCCAGACGTAATTCGGCAATGTCAACTTTCGCGGACGTTGGTCGATGTAAGCAGCATTCAACCGAGTCCGGTCCAACATAATGATAGTAAACCCATATATATATATATATATATATATATATATATATATATATATATATATATATATATATATATATATATGTAGTGTGTGTGTAATTTTTTTTCAGAATTTACCTTTTCAAACTATACTGCCTGAGTCTTGTAAGTATAGTTTCAGTACACATAAAACTATAGCTGAACAGATAGATTGGTACATGAAACTGTATTCCAAGAATGAGAAACACCCTTTTTCGGGAGATGTACTTAAAGTGAGTTTTTCCTTGTGAAAACTGAGTCAACTACAAAAATGTACGCAAAACTAAATACTTCACTTCAGTAAACACAGACAGAACCTTTGAAATGCAGAAAATATCAGACTTTTATAGACAGACATCTAGATCTTTGAAACAAACATCATCACACCTTAGTGACCTTAAATGTAGAAGAATGCAGCCTACTTTATAAATATTTGCTGACTCATAATTACGCAATATTTATGTTTACAGGAAAAGATAAAATTAACCTTAGATGGATTACATATTAATATTAGGCATCAATGTCTTGACAATAAAAGTATTAGATTTTAATATTAAATGATCCATACTAACCTATACTGAATAAAGTAAAATAACCACTAGGTGGCAGCAGAGACCCCATTAATGATTACTCATTTGTTGCAGCAGACAGATTTTTGTCAAGGAGAACATTTTATGTTTTGAAGCATTTAATTATTTAATTAAAAGCCTCTATAGTCATAGGGCTTTGAATTATCTTTTTTATTCAATTTTATTTGCAGTTTGGTTTCCAGGATATTCCATTGGGCCACAAGTAACCCTATTTTCAATGGAGTCCTGGGGAAAAAAGATCCAGAAAAAATACAAATACACATTACAGATTACAACATAGGAATACAAAGTACACATGATAAGTAAAGTTGACAATTATAGAATATAAGAACATATCAGTACAATACAATAACAGGAAAAAAATATATATGTATATATATATTTTTTTTTCTGCAAAATTCTTACAGTTTGATTAATTAGTATTATCTACAGTTATTAATCCAACAGGTCACTAGAGATGTGGTACTGTTGGAGGCTATTATAAGATATTTAGTTTCTAGAGAATAAGCTATGGTGTAGGAAGGAGTAAGTAGGATGGGAGCAGGAGCATTCCCATAGTGAAGGTAGGTGTGAGTGAAAAAGGAGTTATGTGCCTACCATAACGTTCCATGTTGTCTTCATCTCGCCTTCCTTCTTGCTGGTTGGGATCAGAGCCGATCCTCGGCTCTGACTCGGCCATCTTCAATAGCTCGAGAGCTGTTTACTGGCTTGAGGCTACCCCTTATCCCATAATGCCTAGCAATAGCTACCCAGATCTCGTTTGAAATAGCTAACTCCAGACATAACAATATAATAAATCAGTCAAGAACCAGTTGACTAAACCTACCATATTCTCTTAAGTCAAAAAAGGACACAAGAAAACACACAGCCAGTGAAACAGAACAAAAAACTCCTCTCGATCCACTAGGACAGGGGGTTGGAGGGTGAGACACAAGAAGGAAGGCGAGATGAAGACAACTAACATAGAAAGTTATGGTAGGTACATAACTTCTTTATGTTAAGTCGTCTACCTCGCCTTCATTCTTGCTAGTTGGGACAGCATCCCTAGCACCTAAAAACCTGGGTGGCTCAGTGGAACAGACTCTTCAGAACAGTGGACCCAAAGTCGGCTCTGATACTGGAGACCACATCCAACTTGCAATGAGAAATAAAGGTATGAGGGTTTGCCCACGTGGCAGCTGCACAGATAGAATACATGGGCAACCTAGACTGGAAGGCTACAGAGGTGGCCAAGGCCCTAGTAGAATGACCTCTCGGTTTAATAGGTAACTCTTTGTTCCTTAGCTGATAAATGAAAGAAATAGTGTGTGACAACCATCTGGAGAAGGTTACCTTGGAAACTGGGAGACCTTGTTTGCCCAAGGTGTAAGAGAGGAATAGTTGGTCCGATTTCCTTACTTCTTTAGTTCTGTGCAGGTAAAAGCGCAATTGCCTATGAACATCCAATTGGTGCAGTTTGTATTCTGCCTTGTTGGTATGATTAGGGAAAAACATAGGAAGATCTATGGATTGGTTTAAGTTACTTTCTGAGCAGACTTTAGGGAGAAATGAGGGATTAGTTCTCAGAGCAACCCTGTCCTTATGAAAAACCAAGTACGGAGGACGAACACATAGCGCCTAAAGTTCGGAGACACGTCTGGCTGAGGTAATAGTTACCAGAAAGAGTGTCTTCTAAGATAGGAACTTGATAGAGCAGGAAGCTGCTGGTTCAAAAGGGGACAGAATTAAGGAGGTTAGGACTAAATTAAGGTCCCAAGGAGGAGGGGGATCTCTCACTGGAGGCCTAAGAAGAGTTGCCCCTCTCAAAAAAAGCTTTACATAGCTTATGAGACATAATGTTAGAGTTCGAAAAACCAACATGAAAGTTAGAAATGGCCGCCATTTGTACCCTGATCGTAGAAGCAGCGGACCCGGAATGAAACAGTAGAGCTAGGAATTCCAAGATTTCGTGGACTGGAGCTGAGAAGGGATCCACATTCCTAGTCTCTGCCCAACAAGAAAAGCGTTTCCATTTGCTAGCATAAGTTTTCCTCGTTGTGGACTTGTGAGAGGACACGATAATGTCGCGGACTGCTGGGGAAATGCTGGGAAGCCTGGCTAAGGTTGGAAGTGGAGCAACCAAGCTGTGAGCTGGTGGGTTTTTAGGGACTGATGCAACCTACCTGACTGATGAACCAGGAGGTCTGGAATTGGGTCCAGAGTCCAGGGTTGATCGAGAAGGTAACGGTGCAGGAACGGAAACCATATCTGTCGAGGCCAGTAGGGAGCAATGAGGATAATTTTGCAACCCAACAATATTGCTTTCTATATAAGTTTGGGCATCAGAGGAAATGGGGGGAAAGGCATAAAGAAGTCCCTGGGGCCAATCGTGGACTAGAGCGTCTCTGGGTGTGTGACCTGGAAGTGGAAGAAGGGAGAAGTAGCTGCTGCATTTGCTGTAGAAAGGGGTGGCAAAGAGATCGCAGCAAGGCTGTCCCCATTTGCGAAAAACAAGATTCGCAATTTCCTGATTCAGAGACCACTCGTGAGGCATTAGAATAGCTCTGCTGAGCCTGTCTACTATGACGTTGGATCTCCCAGGGATGTGCGTCGCGATAAAAAAATATTGGGAGGAAATCGCCCACTGCCAAAGCTTGAGTGCTTCTCGACACAGGGGGTAGGACCTGGTTCCGCCCTGCTTGTTGATGTGCCACACCACTGACATGTTGTCCGTTTGAATAGCAATGGTCCCAGGAGGAAGAGAGTCTTGAAGGGCTTGCAACACCAGGAGCACGGCTCTCATTTCCAGGACATTTATATGCAGATGGTACTCATGAGGTTGCCACGTGCCTTGGACTGTCCTGCCCAGATAATGCCCCCCACCCTATCAGGGAGGTGTCTGTCGTCACTGTGGCTACCGGAGGGGGATGTATGAAAGGTCTGCCCTGAGTAACTAGTGGGGAGACCATCCACCAAGAAAGACGCCTTTTGCATGCGTCCGTGATCGTGATCTTGTACGTCATGGGTAGCTCTTGGAAAGGCCACTGCATAAACAGAAGCCACTGAAGAATCCTCATATGGAAGCACGCCAGTGGGATTAGGACAATGGCTGCTGCCATGGAGCCCAGAGTTTGAAGGACGTACCTGACTTGGATCAATTTGCTCTGCATCAGAACCTGTACCTGCTGACAAATTATGGACACCCTTTCTGGTGGTAGCCTTGCAAACATATCCCTTGTGTCCAAGTCTACTCCTATATAACTGATAGATTGACAGGGCAACAAGGCAGATTTCTCTAAATTTATTGTGACGCCGAGCTGTGAGCAGATTGTGATTGTGTAGTCCCGTGCTTGTATGAGTTGATGCCTGGTGGTAGCAGTAAGGAGCCAGTCGCCTAGATACGGAAACACCTGGAATCCTTGCCGCCTCAGGTGAGCCATGACCACTGCCATACATTTGGTGAACACCCTGGGGGCTGTGGTGAGACCAAAGGGCAGAGCTCTGAACTGATAATGACTGTCCCCCAGCCGGAAGCGAAGATATCTTCTGGAGTGCCTGTCCATCTTTATATGGTAGTACGCTTCCTGAAGATCTATAGAGCACATCCAATTGTCCTGATCCAGAAAGGGTAGAATGGACTGTAGCGTGACCATCCGAAACTTCGTTCTTTAGACAGACCTGCTTAGTCTGCTGAGATCCAGAATTGGTCTCCAGTCCCCCGTCTTTTTTGGTACTAAAAAGAACCTTGAGTAAGTTCCGGATCTGTGCTGGTCTGCCGGGACTTCCTGGATGGCTCTTTTTTCTAGCAGTTTTGAAACTTCTATTACTGCTTGCTCCCTCAGATTGGTTGGAACATCTGGGAGGGTCTTCCTTGACTGCAAGGGGGGTTGAAGGAAGAGAATTTTGTAACCTCCGGATATAACGGATCGTACCCATCTGTCTTGTGCTAAACTTCGCCAGGCTTTTGGGTACAGTGAAAGTCTTCCCCTGACTGCCTCCAGAGATGAGCAGCTGGGCAACCCCTCAGGGATGCTGAAAGGGCTTATCAGAGAAGGATTCTCTGGTGCCCTGGTTCTGCTGACCCCCCTCTGCCACAAGGGCGGCGTCTATTATTATTGTTTCCCCCTCTGCCTCTGGAGGAAAAATCACTACGTGTGTCAGGCAAGGCTCCCTGAGATTTACGGAACCACATCTTACCAATCTTCTTCCCTTTGGGGTATGGTCTAGAAGGAGTGGAAAAACGTACTCCCATGGCAGAGAAAGTCTTGCCTTCTTGCTCACACCTAGTCAAAGTGTCTTTCACCTGTGGTCCAAAAAGAAAGGAACCATCAAAGGGAGTGTTGGTGAAGGACCCTCGAAAGGGTTCTGCAAAGTTACACAGCCTCATCCAGGCATGCCTCCTAAGGGCCACACCAGTACCAGTGGCTCTACTCGCCCCATCGGCTGCATAGGAAACGAGCCTCATGGAGGAGTTAACAACAGAATTAAGCGTCACTAGCTGGGAAGCTACCTTGGCTTGTGCTCCCTCAGCTGTTGGATCTTGGAGGGTATCTCCAAGCTCTTTAAGGAGATCCCTTTGAAGTCGAGTAAAATGACACAGGTAGTTCAGTGACCTCATAGAGAAGGTCGCTGAAGAGAACATTCACTTCTCATATCTGTCTGTAATCCTAGACTCCTTGTTAGGGGGATGGACAGAAGAAGAGGTCTCCACTAACTCTTTTTTGGTGGCTGCTGCTATCACCACAGCATCAACAGGGACAACTTTCAAAAGGAACTGCTTATCCTGGGGTGCTGTAATAAATTTACCAGGTCTCCTTGGAGTTGGTTCCTCTGTATCCGGAGCTGACCAAGCCTTTCGAGCCACCACTGTAATAAGTGGATCGAAAGGCGGAGACACCCAGGAGGTGGAAGGTTGGGAACCGAAGGCATCCAGAAATACAGACTCATTCTCAGAAGGGGCTAGGGGATTCCAGTTCCCCCTCTACTTGAGCATTTCCAGGATGTCCGAGAAGGAAACATCTTCAGAGGGGGATCTTGGGGACCCTTCCGATTCATCTAAATCTGTATCAGAAGTGACAGACTCAGGGGAGTCAATGTGCTTCCTCTTGCACTTCTTCTTCTGAGGGGGCTCCTCTGAGAGATCAGGGGAGGCCTCGGAAGAAGAGGAAACACCCAATGGGGTGTCCTGGTGCATCGGTTCCCTGTCTTTGGGGTCTGGAGGAAGAGCAGAGGTTGGCACAGGCACTACAGGGGACGGAGCCGGTGGGGCTGATAGTGGAATTGACTCAGTGGTCAGCACACTCCACATGACATTGAAGGCGTCCCTGCCATGATGCAGAGAAAGCTCCGGTTCCAAAGAAATAGGAATCTTTCTCCGCACAGAGGGAGACGGCACCGAGGCTGATGTAGGAGCCGAGCTCACCTGCGCCGAAGCTCCGAGAGGGAGAATGGGGTCGGACAAGGGTCTGATGCCACTCGCCCCCTTGGAGCCGACAAGGGAGCCCCAGCGCCCAGATCCCTCGACGGACGGCACCACCGAGGGAATCGGAGCCAACGTCAGAACCGAAGGAGATAGTGTTATCGGAGCCGACGGTTCCACTACTCGAACCCCAATGAACTCTGGCTCCGAACTCATTGGAGTCAGAGGAGGAACATCGAGAGAAGTGGATGGAGCTGATACCTGTTGAGGAGGGCTGGACAACAACTTGGCTAGTGCCTGCGACTTTAGCAACCTACTGAAAACTCTCTCCACATCATGATCCGACAGCCTAGAGGATCAAGATGAGTGAGAGGATCGGTGACTACACTTGCTCTGAAGTAAAGGAGACCGAGGAGCCGAATGCACCGATTCAAGTGAGGGGGACCTCAGCCTCTTGTAGCTCCGTGACGGCTTCAAAGCCTCTGATGGAGCCGACGGGGAGAATGTCTTATCGGTGCCAGCCGAAACCGACGTGGAAGGTAAATCCTGAACCGAAGACGGCTCTGAACTTGAAGCCGACGGCTTAGTGAGTTTAGGGGATTTCACAGGCTGTGAGCTCTTGGCCAGTGAATCCTGGGGATTTAATAGACCCCCAAGAATAAGCTTATTCTTACGCTCCTGCAGGACTCTTGGACTAAAGGCATGGCAGATAGAACAAGAGTCCTGCAGGTGCACAGCGCCTAAACAATAGACGCAAGAAGTGTGCCCATCTGTCAGAGACATTTTCTGACAGCATGAGTCACACTTCTTGAACCCAGAAACCTTGGATTCCTTTGACATCCTTGAAAGTAAGGAAAAACAATTATAAATAACAACCAGAAGCAAAATACAGTCTACAAAAAACACACTACTATAAAGACTATAGCTAAAGGTTTTTTTTTTTTAAGATAATAGGAAAGCCTCTAACTTAAACGGCTAGCCTATACGAGAAAGGTAGAAGGAAAAGCCTCTAACTTAAACGGCTAACCTGACAAGAAGAGGTAGGGCGGGAGGGGTGGGGGAGAACTCTCTAAGTTAAACGAGTTCTACAAGAAAAAGGAGGGATACTACAAGCTAACAAACTATCACAAGACAAGACTATCGTTAACAATACAATACTAGAAGGGTTGAATTCTAGTGAAGAAAGTTATACAAAAAACTTTATACGAGCCTGAGCTAGAAAAAAACGACACCTCGCAGCTGAAGCGGCAAATGAGATCTGGGTAGCTATCGCTAGGCATTATGGGATAAGGGGTAGCCTTGAGCCAGTAAACAGCTCTCGAGCTATTGAAGATGGCCAAGTCGGAGCCGAGGATCACCTCCGATCCCAACCAGCAAGAACAAAGGCGAGATAGACAACTTAACATGTAAGGTTTTGAATGAGGAGAGACTTCTAGTGGTATGGATGGGAGATGGGAGAGAATTCCAGACGTGTGCTAGAGAGAAGGACATTAGATGTTTCCCAGCTGGACGTGTAGGTTTATGCAGTTTAATTAGCTTTTGAGAATTGGATCGGAGAAGTCGATCTGGTTCATGCATTTTAAAGGTAGGGACAGACAGAGGGGTTGAAGATGAGTTTGTGTGCTTGGATGAGTTGGATATAAGTACGGAAATTGGGCAGTTCAAGCCAGTTTAGTTGATGAAGGGAAGTACTGTGATGGGAAGTGGCTCTGTGACCTGTTGCAAATTTTGATATCTTGCTGTAGCAAGAGGAGAGTTTTGTTTTGAGAGAGGATTGCAGGTTTGTGAGGATAGATGCACCATACAGGAGGGATGGGATGAGATATGTGTTTGGTAGGATGAGCCTGATGGAGAGAGAGATGTACTGATTGTGGCGGTAAAGCATGCCAATTTTTTGAGAGTTTTTTTTTTTTCAAAAACATTTTTATTTTGTTTTCATTATAAACATATGCAAATGTACATATAACAAATATAATAAAACAATAACAACACTATTTACAATATTTACATTCATCCATGATAAACAATCATTTTATCCATGAGAAGTTATCAGTATTTGTTCAAAAGTTTTTTCAGTTTTTGCCATGCTATTTTTTATGAGTAATGTTATGAGTTCTATAACAAATGGTTTGCAGTTCTTTTTTTACAAATAACTTTTGCTAAATTAATAAAATCTTTAAACATCAAATCTTGTTTACTTTTCCAGTTCAAAGTAATAACTTTTCTGGGAATTGCAAGAATTGACCAGAATAACTGAGATTTAGGTATTACATTAGGTATAGGAACATTGAACAGGATTAGTGAGTTAGAAATATGACAGTTTTCAGACCATAAAGCATTTACAAAATATCTGAAGTCTTTCCAGTATTAAACAACATTTCAACATTCAATGAACATGTGAACTCAGTTGGCTTTTAGTAATTCATCACATTTCCAACATTTACTTTCACTGCTTTTGACTATAAGATTTATTTTATGTGGAGTATAGAAGCTCCTTTTCATAAATTTCCATGTATACAATCTCCAATATAACGAAAAAGAAGTACCATACGTAGAATTCAATAAAATTTTTTTGGATTCATCAGATATTTGTTCTCCATTAATCTTTACATAGTAACTCCAAAAATCTGAGTCAAACTTTAGTGTCTTCTCTTAGTATCTTAGAGATAGGTGAGATACTTAATTTTTGATTATCTGTCTTTTTCAAGACACCTAATAAAAAGCTGAATCAAACTAGGTATAGATTCAGTCTCTAGGTTGATTGATACTCTCATTTTGTTTTCTATAAACAACCATCTGTCTTGACTATTATCAAAACTACATAAAATAGAGTTTAGTGGTTTAATACTCTTATTTTCAATAAACTGATGCCAGAATATCAAGTTATTTTCCTTTAATTTTTGCATCGGATTAATGTTGAAATAATCTAGGCAATCAGGGGAGTATGCCATAGGGAGTATAAGAAATAAAAATTGTTTAATGTTGTAATTACAATCAATTATATTTTTAAAGTTATTAAATATTTGATCGATGCCATAATAATGATCAAACTTCTTATTAAATTAACAAAATTAATGTAAAATCCAATGAACTCTACTTATTCCATATTGTTCCTTAAAATTATTTTCTATAGTTCTGACATCAGTTATATGAATCTCATGTATTGTTTTCCAGCCAGATATATAGGTAGGTGTGATTCAATGTAATACTACATTAATTGTCCCAAGCTCTAATGTGCCATTTATATGAAATCCTAGGTTTTAAGGGGAAAATTTAAATAGCATGGAATCTAATCTAATTTTTTAAATACGTTTTTGGGAGGAGGTAGTATCAATGACTGTATATAAAATAAAATTTTAGGCAAATTTATCATTTTAATTAAAGAGAGCCTATCCTCCAATGTGAAGAACATTTTATTCCATCTTTTCATTAGTTCACTAATGGTGGTTATTAAAGTATTGTAGTTTAGTTTAACAGACTCTTTCCATGTACTCTTTATACTGACACCAAATATTCTAATACATCATTCTCCCAATTAAACAGGCTATTCTCTCTTAGGTTTTTGTTGATCTTTTTAATTAGTAATGTTTTGGATTTGTTATGATTACATTTAAGTCCTGAAATTCTTTCAAACTTGCTTAAGGTATTTATAACATCATGTAAAGAACCATCAATATCACCCAACGTAAACAACATATCATCAGCAAATAACTGAATCTTAGGACAATAGTCCTTAATAATATGAAAGCCTTTTATATTTTGCTTGTTTCTGATATAAGCAGTAAAAGGATCCATTGAAAGAGTAAGCAATAATGGTTACAAAGGACAACCTTGTCTAGCTCCCTTGATGATTTCTAGTGGTGAGGATAGACATGATCTGATTTTCACATAAGCTTGTGCCCCACTATAAATTTTCATTAATAAGTTGACAAAATCTGAGGAGAATTCAAAATTAATCAGATGTCTTTGTAGATAAGACCAACTAATAGAATCCAAAGCCTTTTCTAAGGTTAGGCTGATAATAGTTAGTTGTTGTTTGTATTTGCATGCTATGTCTATTAATGATAGTAATATAATAATGTTATGATGCACTTTTCTATGAAGAATGATCCCTGTCTGATCATTATGTATTAGATTAGGTAATATTTTCTTTATCTTATTACCTAATATTGACACGAAAATTTTATAATCCGTGTTTAGTAATGAAATTGGCATATATGAATCACAAGATTTGGGGTCCTTACCTTGTTTTAATATGGGAGAGATAACTGAGTATTTCCACAATAGACTGTTATACATTTTTGCTTAACCATAATAAAAGCACTCATCATTTTCTTTATTATATATTCAGGAAAAATCTTATATAGTTCAGGAATATTTCCATCTAATCCTGGAGATTTATTATCTTTTTAATTTTTTATTTGCTCTTTCACTTCTGTTAGTGTTATTGGTTTATTTAATATGTTATTTTGTTACATTGACACCTTAGTAGCTATATTTTCTTGAATAAAAGTATTTATTACATTATCTGTCTCCAAAAGTGGTGTGTTATTATGTATATCTTTATAGTAGTTTTTGAACACTTCTAATATGCCCATTAAGTTAGATGTACTCTTAACTGAGCCATCACTTTTACATTTAATCTCATTAATAAGATTTTGATTGTTTATTTTTTTTTGGATCTTACCACTAATTTATGTAGATATTTGGGTTTTACAGCATAAGATTATAATTTCACTTTTTCCAGGTTTCTGGCTACCTTATGATTCAGAACTTCTAAGTATTTTTGATTTAATTTGGTAGTTTCATTATGTGCTACTTTATTTGGTTTTGTGTCCATTTTTATCTTGTCTATATTTTTTGTAAGTCTAAACCATCTTTGTCTCACTCTCTCCTTTTTTAAGGTACCAAGATTTTATTCTATCATATATATAAACCTTAAAGGTATTCTATAGTATAGCATAGTATAGTATCAGTCACTTCACCATTATCATTTGTTTCCATAAATATGCCTATTTCTTTCATTATCCATTCCCTAAAGTCTTTTAATTTAGTTTTGTAAGCAGGAATTCTCTATAGACATCTTAAATCATCTGTACGCGTAGTTAAAGTAAAGTTTATAGCATTATGGTCCGAAAGTGGACAAGTCATTATAGATACGTCACTTATTTTAGAGTATATATTTGATACAAAGACCTTATCAATGTCTGTTTGTGTACCAAACCAATATGAATAGTGAGTATAGAATAAGGAGTAATGTTCTCTTAGACCATGTATATCTTTAAGGTTCAACTGGTTTGTAAAGACATTTATCTTCTTGGCTTGAGATGTTAGTTTTATTTTACCATTTTTAGAAGTATCATTGCCTGATAATAGGCAGTTAAAATCACCTGTTGCTATAATTTCCCCTTTTGCATTTAAAGTAATTAGGACAAGATATCTGTCAACATATTTAGTACTCAATCCTGGTATCCAGTATGTATTAATCAAAGTATAATGCTTCCTATTGATTTCCAAAATAACTATGCTTAGCATCCCATCTTTATCTGAAATTGTATCTATAATTCTTGGCATAGTATACGTATTTTTCCATAGAATAAGAGTGCCCCTTCTCTTAGTCTTAAAACATGAATCAGCCAGAATGGTATAGACATTGAATGAGTATTTTAGTAGATATTTTTTAATAGATGGGTTTCCTGTAAAAAGATGATCTGGGCTTTATGTATTTTGATATATTCAACAAACCAGCTCTTTTGACATTATTGTTCATCCATTAATATTTAATGATAAACACTTATAAGCCATTGACTATAATGTGCATGTTATTACTAACTGAATGCCCTTTCTTCCGTGTTGACTTGAAATCTACTGAAAACTTACTTATCATGGATGCATAACGTGTATTAAGCATACTTTCAAAAACCCAGAACTATTTACAAACACATACATGAAACATAAACTCCCGGATTCACAAAAGCTTGCACGGAGTGCAAGATGAGTGTAGGAGCTCAGGCAGGCAATATGTCTGCCGTGCAATCCAGGAACAGCCTGCAGGGGCATGCACGAGAGCTGCTAAAGCTAGTCTTGCACAGATAACGGCATGGTATGCAAATTACCTCATTTGCTGGTGAAAGTCATGCAAATGAGGTAAATTTGCGATCCAGCAAACACTAACCTGTCCATGGAAGATTAGTGTTACCCACAGAAATGTACTCTGTTGGTAACGGAGTACATTTCTGCAAATAGCTAAACGGAGCTATGACAGCTCCAAATAAAGGATGCATACAGTTGAGGAAGCATGCCAATGGCCAAATATAAGGCCATTGGAATTGCAAAATGTTTAAAAACATAAAAATATAACTTTCTTTTCCCCCGATCTCCGATGTTTAAGCATAGCGCAGCACCGCGCAAACATGCGGCGCTTTAAAAAACAAGAAAATCATTTAAAAAAAGCCAAAAATAGGCATTTTCACTAAAAGGCTTATTCTGCCATGCAGGTTAATGGAAGGCTGAAGACAACATGGCTACTGACTAGTGATTGCTAAGGGGGGAAGCTCAGTGTGAGAGATGTATCCATGCATTACTAGGCAATCCTATGCAAATGAGGATAAGGACAGTGAATCCCAATTTTCCCCAGCATGCGAGGCATGTCCCAAGAGTTCAAGATTTGGAGTAGGTGAGTATACGACTAGAATATAGGTGACATCATGAGGGGGTGTGTCAGACAGGCTGTAAGCTAACTGGAGCACAGTGGCTCGTGTTTGCCCTGAGCTGCTCAGGATTGCAAAGAGACTTGTCTATAGTTGTCCTATTTGAAAACCTCAAACCCAAGGTGCACACTGTTATAAGATAGGAAACTCCTTGCAAACATGCACACAGCATGTGCGTGCGCGTTTGCACAGCGCTTCCCCCGGGCGGAAACAGAAAGGCAAAAGGAAGGAAAAGAAGAAGTGGGAAGTTAACCAAGGAGAACTAGCAGAGCTGCCAGGTGAAATATATCAGAATCAGCCAGTTACACAGGCAGCAGACTAGCCCAGCACCTTAAACTCTACAAACACCATTCCCCCTGTTTTTTCTCAAGAACTCTGCAACACTGCATTATACAAAGAGGGAAAGCTTAAAAAGCTTAAGTCAGACAAAATGTTAGGGGCTGCTCTTGCTATCATAAACCAACATGTGCAAGGTGCTGAGGGTGGTGATGTTGTGAATGCTGTTGAGCAACCTACAGTGAGGAGACGGAGAAGAGTGCACAGACCCAGGGTAACCTACCAGGGGCTACATGAGCTGGAGATAGTGGAGCGCTATAGGGTGGACAGGGACCTCATACAGCAAATTGTTGAGCTGTGCCGGCCACTCCTTACACACAGAACCAACAGAGGGGAGCCCATCCCAGTGGATACCAAGGTATGTGTTGGCCTAAGAATACTAGCTACATGTACCTTCCAAAGAACAGCTGGTGATATGATGGGGATTTCAAAGGCAGCATCATCCAGGGTACTCCACCAGTTCCTGGATGCCATGTCAGCACATGTCAGTGACCACATATATTTCCACAATTCCCGTGAGGCATTGGCCAGCAATATGCGTCTTTTCCACCAAATAGCAGAATACCCTGAGGTAGTGGGGGCAATAGACTGCACGCACATACGCATCAAAGCACCACCCGGTGAGCGGGGTAGGGTCTACATCAACCACAAGGGCTTCCCCTCCATCAACTGCCAGTTCGTGTGCGATGCCCAGGGCATAATAATGAATGTGTGTGCTGGATGCCCTGGAAGCTATCACGATTCCCACATTTGGCATCTGACCCAGCTGTACCAGTTATTTGCCATTGGGGAATTCCCTACGATCACCTACTAGGGGATGCTGGATATGCACTGGAGCCATGGCTGAGGACACCCATCAGAAATGCACACACACCTGAACAAGAACTCAATAATGAGGCACACACACACAAACAAGAATCATAATTGAGAGTGTGCTTGGGATGCTCAAGTCACGGTTCCGGTGCCTGGACACATCTGGTGGAGACTTGCAGTACTCACCAACTACATGTACCCAATTTGTTATGGTATGTGCCATGCTACACAATATGATCCTGCAGAAACAGCTGCAGCAGGAACAGCATGGGAGAGAGCCAAACAGCCCCTCACCGTTGCCAAGGCCTGCACAGTGTGACTCAGAGCCTGCCCAAGTAGGCAGAAGGAGGCATGCCCAGTATGCCCTGGCCTTGGCAAAGAGGCAATGCATAGCACATACACTGACTCAGTAGGAACCCTGGAAATGACACCTATCTCTGACTCGTACATACAGTAAAAGGGATGCCTAACTTGAAACTACCTGTTTTCAAACATGTATAGGGAGTGTACTATGTGCATCCGACACAGGCAGCCCTGCAGCACCACCCTCAATACTGGCACAGACACAACTTAAGTCACTCACCCAGTTGGGGGGGGTCACATGCCTAACAGTCACAGCCAGCAGGACAGTTGTAGACAAACGCAAACACAAACAAATGCTGTATCATGCCCTCTGAAGAGGCATATGGGTAACCTCCCTCCCAGGCCTATGCAGACAGATAACAGCAGGCCAGGCAGTGCGATGTGGGTTGGGTAGGCTATGAAGTCACAAACTAATATGCGTGTAATTGGAAGCTAAGGTCTGCACTACAGTGGTATGCCTTAAGCCAGTACGATAGGCAACAGTACAGACTGAAGTGGAGTACCTGACATAGCAGTGCAGGCCTAACTAATGTGTATAAGTGTCAGGTGTACCCCTCATCCTATGTACATCCAGAGTAACAATCAGGTGTGCCCTCCGGTTAGAAATGTACAAATAATAGCTGTCCCCCCTGTATGTATAAATGTTGATAAGTCTATGCAAATTGACTCATGGAAGCCCTGCAGGCACAGCGTGCTTCCTGTCGATGTACAACACAAAGGTGACCCCTGAAGTAAAAATCAACTTGCTTTTTCACACACATATAGTATATATGCCCATAGTGGGCATGCTCACACACAAACAAACAAAGCAAATTTCAATCAACAACATACTGAAAGGTCATACTGGGCATGCTCACACACAAACAAATGACAGTCAACAACATACTGAAAGGTCATACTGGGCATGCTCACACACAAACAAATGTCAGTCAACAACATACTGAAAGGTCATACTGGGCATGCTCACACAAAAACAAATGTCAGTCAACAACATACTGAACGGTCATACTGAGCATGCTCACACACTTAGGCCATGTCTGAGTACAGCAGTGGGCCACACATATCTGGCAGTTGCAGTTCTTACTCCAGACACATGTCAGTATTCACCAATCCTGCCTTGCGCACACAGTTATATGAAAACAGACCCATATAATATATTGAACCCCTGTCATAATCAGACTATGTAATACAAGTACTTAAGCTGTTAAAATCCAAAGAAGATCAATAAATCTCCGATCAGTATGATCAAGAAACAATGAGCACTCCTAAAATTATCCAAGCCAAGCTCTGCCAAAAATATTGCCAAACATTCCATAGAGAACCATGAAGCTTTCTTTAGCTATGTCATAAATATCAATGTAAACTCATATATGTTCTGAGTTAGTGCAAAGTGTAAATGAATACATGTACATGACTGACATTGCCAACATCTTGTCAGACAGGTTCATAGATATTTACCCCCCTCTCACTGAAAAAAGGGCCCATTACCATACCTGGAGATTGTGAAAATCCAGAAATCACATATTCAATTGTTAAACAGCTCTATCCAAACCTAAAAACACGCAGTCTATGGGATGACATGGTGTCCTTGGCTGTGTCATATATGAACTCCAAAACATACAGACCCTGCACCTGAACAGTCTGTTGAGACTCACCCTCTATACAGGATATGAAACTGTTGAATGGGTTACAGTAACGTTTGGCACACTCCACAAGTGTTGGTGCACAACAGACCATGAGAACTATTGTCTTACAAGCCTAATAAGCCTGATCTGCAAGGCCATGGAGTCCATCATTATGGAACTCATAAACAAAGCTATTGGGAGCCTACAAACACTGAACCCTACCCATTTTGGTTTGGTCAGGGGCAGATCATGGTCCCTAAACCTGCTAGATAGTTTTCAAGGCAGTAATACAGGACATACATCAATGAAATGAGCTCCACACGGCCTACATAAAACTTGAAAAGCCATTTTCCAACATCCCACACACGTATCCACAAGATCAACAACCTGTGCATAAACACATATGTCATCTGATGGATTGCCAACTGGGGCACAGATAGATCCCACAAGGTAAGAATTGTGGTCTCCCTGTTGGACTGTAAGCTGGTAACTGCTGTCCCCCATGGCTCAGTCCTGGGACCCCTCCTGTCTGGTGTATACTTTTCAGAAGTACAGTCAAAGACATGAGGGCTATGGTTAGCAAAGTTTGCGGATGACTGCAAAAAGGTTGCCATAATTGATGTTGGAACAACAGAGACATCCTTAAAAAGGGTCTCAGTCAGACAGAAGTGGTGTCAAAATTATGGCCTCGAGCTACAGTCACAAATACCACATAGGTGCCAACACCCTAAATATGGAGGTAATAATAAGGGATCTATGGACACATGTGAATAGTCATCTCTACTTTCAGAAACACATTCACAAAGTGGTTAGAAAATCATGTTATGTGTCCCCACTAATTGCCAAAGTCTTTGCATATAGGTCAAAGGAGGTTCCCTCGACTCAACAGTCATCAGACCCATCAGAAAGTACCATGACACACTTGTGATGAATCTGACTAGGCACCCTCAGCAGCTGGAAAGACCACTGAAGTACCTTAACAAGAGGATTACTAGCCTCAAACAGTTGCCACATGCAACAAGACTGAAGTAACTTGATCTGTACTCTGTTGCATACAGTCTACTCAGGCGATCTCTGCCCAACATATAGGTCCATGTCCAATGCAGAACTGATGTACATGCTCTATCTGAAGTAAACCCAAGTTCACTGTGCCACATGCTCTAGGGATATAATCATCACAACAATAAATAGAACATGTTGGAAGGATACATTACTAACTCACAGACTTTCCTTGCTTTGGAACAGGCTCCCAACCTACATTAAGCTGAGTCCCTCACTGACACTCTTCCAGAGGAGCCTTGATGAGTGTATGTGAAACTGAACTGTCACACCATGGATCACTTCATCAGCTCTACTACACAGAGGCATAGGGAACTAACCCCAGGTGTGGTGATAGCTGCACTCTCTGGCCATACTAATATATTCCTTTAGGCAGACAGCCTATTACCTACCTATGTACCTATATATGTAGAAGGAGCACAGTATAATAAGCCAAAGATGGATGGGCAAAGATGTGTGTAAAAGGGTGACCATGACAAGGAGCCATCCAAAACTGTCCCACCCAGCATATATCCCAATGGCACAAAAGACATGAGGTGCACATCTCACCCACTGTACATAATAGCCACCAGTATCTGTAAGCATTACAGTGCATGTGGTGAATGTGCCTGCTGTACAAAGAAGTACACAGCTACTATCTGTAGACATGTACCAGTCACATAGGTTCATAGGTATGTAGTAGACTATCTTCACGAAGGCATATATTAGCCTAGGCAAGTTGTGCAGCTTTCGCCACCCCATTGGTTAGTCTCCTAAGCCCTAGTTCTAATAGTTAGTACCCTAAGCCCCCTTCTAGTGGGGCTGCTGATGTGATCCCTGGCATGAATTGTCTGTTTCCCATCCACTCATCAAGGTTCCTATTGAAGAGTGTCAGCGAGGGGCTCTGTCTGATGTACATTGGGACTCTGTTCCACAGTAAGGCAAGTCTCTGGGATGGTACTCTATCTCACCAGCATGTTGTATTCATTGTTGTGATGAAGTTCATATCCCTGGAGTGTGTAGTACGACTCAATTTTGTTTTCCTTAGATGGAGCATGTTCAACAGTTATGTGTTGGACATGGCTCTGTATGTTAGGCAGAGTTTGCCTCTGAGTAGGCGGTATGCAACAGAGAACAGATTTAATTTTTCCAGTTGTGTTGCATAACGCAACTGTTTGAGGCCAGTAATCCTCTTGGTGAGGTACCTCTGTGGTCTCTCCAGCTGCTGGATATGCCTAGTCGAGTACATCCAAAATGGTGCATTGTACTCAATGATGGGTCTGATGACTTAAGAGTAGAGGGCCACCACTACCTCTTTTGATCTTGATGCAAACCCTTTGTTGATTAGGTGGGCCACAGAGGATTTCCTAACCACTTTGGCAACATGGTTGTCAAAGGAAAGATGACTATCTACTTGTCTCCCCAGATCACTTATCACCTTGTCAGTTTTTAGGGGGTAACACCTATGTGGTAGTTTGTGGGTACTTTGTTTTCCCCAAAGGGGATTACTATGCATTCTTTCGCATTGAGCTTGAGGCCATGATTCTGACACCACACATCTGTCTCATAGAGTCCCTTCTGGAGAATATTTGTGTCATCCGGGGAATCTATTATGGCACACACTTTACAGTTCCCAGCAAACGTAGTCAACCACAACCCTCCTGTGTTGGCATGTACTTCTGAGAAGTATATACCAAACAGGAGGGGCCACAGGACTGAACCCTGGGGGACACCAGCTGTTACTGGTTTAGAGTCTGACATGTAGCTAGCAACTTTTAATTTGTGGGATCTATCTGTGAGCCAGTTTGCAATCCATCTTGTGACGTATGGATTTATGCTCAGGTTGGTGAGTTCATCTATGATACCCGACTGGGGAATGGTGTCAAAGGCCTTAGCGAGGTATAGGTAGTCTGTGTGGATCTCCTTTCAATCATCTGTAGCCTGGGTAACTGTCTCAAAGAAATTCACCCAGTTCAGGAGGTATGACCTGCCTTTGATGAAGCCAAACTGGGTGTGCTCAACTGTGTGAAGGTTCCCAATGTCTTTATTGTTGAGTTCCATTATGACTGGCACCATTGCCTTGCAGATCAGACTCGTCAGGCTCATAGAGGGGGAATGCCAAGAGTCTGTTGTGGCCCCACTCCTGTGGAGTGGGAAGAACGTTGCTGTGCAACATTCTATAGGTACATATCCTGTAGAGAGGATGTAGAGAGAGGTGTAGGTATCCTTGATGAATATGGATACATCCCCACCCTATGTGCTATGATCCAGGTTCTGATGCCTGAAGGTATGGAATGAGTAGTATTCTGGTAGTGCTGGTGTGCTCTCTGGAGCCTTGAACTAGGTTTCTGTTACTGCACAGAGATGTGCCACAGTTTCTAATTTTAGGGTTAGTGCTACTCAGGTATTGCATATTAAACTTGTGTTTTATAAATGTTTACGTATGCACATAATATAATCAGTTTAATTTGATTAATTTTATTGTTTGATGATGTAAAATATGCCATTTGATAACATGATTCAGTTGTGGAGTACGTTGTACGTACTACCACTTGATTGATTTGCTATTTAAAGCGCTGTCTCGCGCTATTTTAAAATGTCTCTGAGGAAGCTTTCTGATTTAGGAAGCGAAAACGCTGTATTTTTGTGTTTTTAATAAATTCTAGCGTTTAGCGCACTTGTGGCTGGACCTTTCATTTGTTGGAGATATCTTTGTGGTCACCAGGTTTCTGTTACTGCACAGATGTCAATATTCTCCATACTGAGAAGTGCCTCGAGGCTGAGACTTCTGGCAATGAGTAGCATTTAGCTCACTTTGTGGTTACTTGTGTTGGTTATGGGGGTTGGTTTGTCCTTTGAGCCTTGCCTAAAAAAGGTAATATGGGGACAGCAAGAGCCTTGGCCAGTATTCAGAAGCATAGGGGTGACAGGTGCAAACCATCTCTAGCGAAGCAACGAGGCTTTTCTATCATGTAATCCCAGGCAGAGACTGGATCCCCTTTGAATGACACCAGAAGCTCAGCCAATTTTTGAAGTTTATTATCTTTCTGTTATATTGCAGCATCATGTAGGTGAAGGCAAGATGCTACTCAAGGTCGGGGTCATACCAGCCTGGGCTACATGATCATAGAGCTACTATATATCTCTTGTCATGTTATCCTGGAAGGTATGTCTCAGATCATTCACACTGACATGTACCTGTTCTGGAGTGATGTAAGTGCTTGTGTTATGTGGCGGATCATAGCACCTGACAGACAACTGACAGTAACCTTCCACTTGCCCAGCATAGTGAGTGGAACATCTGTGTGCCTGACTATGGAGTCACCTATTACTAGTGTGCTGGGTATGTTGTTTTGCCTTAGGGCCTGTTGTGAGGCACACTGCTTTGGTGTATTATGTGTTTTCTGGCGTGTGCTTGGAGGTGCATGTTGCTTGCTTGTCTGCTTAGGAGGACACTTTCTCTTTTTCAGATTAATATTTGTTATTCTCCGAGTATGGTAATGTGTATTTATGTGTGTGTTTTGTTGGTGCTTATATTGTACGTCTATGTGAGAATGTTGGTGTTGTGCTTATATGACCCTACTCCTCTTGACTGTATTGTCCAGTATTAGGTTGACAGAGCTTAGCCACCAGTTTGACCCTGTGTGTGCCAGCATGTGGTGCATCAAGCCATATATGATATGGTTATGGCCTACACATACAATACACTCACAATACACCTGGTATGATAAGCCTGCTGAGGTTAGCAAATGTGAAAAAACCCTTTGGGCAAACTGTCAGTGAGTAATGTCTGTACTGCATCCTGTAACTCCATATTGCTTGCTTAAGTGTAAAAAAGTACTTAGTTTGGATTAAGAACCCCGCACTTGCCAACTGTGTATTTGTGTGTCTGTCTCTCCCTGGGGAGGGAGCAACCTTTTTGGAGACTACTCATACCCCTTAAAAGTGATATACTCATCTTTGTCAAGTCTGATGATGTCACCATCCTACAAATATACCTGTGGGAAGGTGAAATGCCAGTAATGTGTATAGCGCGTCTTGTAAATGCATACTGCTGTAGTATCATAATTTAGTTAGGTAGGAGTTTGAATCCTGCACTTGCCAAGTGTGTGTGTGTGTGTGTGTGTGTGTGTGTGTGTGTGTGTGTGTGTGTGTGTGTGTGTGTGTATGTCTCTCCCTGGGGAGGGAGCAACCTTTCTGGAGACTACTCACACCCCTTAAAAGTAATATACTCATCTTTGTCAAGTCTGATGATGTCACCATCCTACAAATACACCTGTGGGAAGGTGAAATCCCAGTAATGTGTATAGTGTGTGTGTGTGTGTGTGTGTGTGTTCCAGTTGTGTCCAGGTGTGTGAGAGTGTGTGACACCGTTGGTCAATGTGGAGTGGGTTTTGATTTTTCTAGTGTATTACATATCACAATGACAACTGTATGTGCATAACACATGTAAGGTAGCTGTGGGGCAAAGCCATATACATACATGTGACCTCAATTATTTCATAGGTGGGTACTATGCTTTCTCCATGAAAGCATCTGCTAGCCTTGCCAGAGCATGCTGGCGCTTTCCAGACCTTAGGTTACTTCTGTATGCTTGTGACAAGCTTAGCCACTGCAATGATCCCTGGGCTACGTCTTCTGTTTCACATCCACTCATCACGGTTTCTACTGAAGAGTGTGAGTGAGGGTTTATGCTTGAGGTATATTTGAATCCTGTTCCAAAGCAAGCAAAGACTGGCAAAGATGACTAATCATTATAGGTGTGCAACAACCTCTGATGATCTGCATGCAAACCCTTTATTGCTTATGTGCTCCACAGAGGGATTTCCAAAACCCTTTGGTAATGTGATTATCAAAGGAGAAATGACTAAACACATGGCTCTATGTATACATTAGTACCTGTTCCACATTTTGGGGGCTACTACCTATGTGGTACTCTGGGGATACTTTGTTTTCTAAAAGTGGATAACTATGCTTTCTTTGGCTTATAGCTTTACAGCATGATTTTGACACCAGGTATCTGTCTCTATGATACCGTTTTGGAGGATGTGTGTGTCATCTGGAGAATAAAGTATAGCCCACAATATGCATTTTCATCAAACGTGTGCAGACATATCCCTACTGTGTTTGCCTGTACCTAAGAAAACTACATGCCAAACAGGAGTGGTCCCAGGACTGAGTGCAGGTGAATACCACTTGTTAATGGCATAGAATTGTACATGGAGGCTGCAAATGTTACTGTGTGTCCTACATCTGTGCGTCAGTTGTCAATCCATCATCTAACAGTCGTTTATGGTCAGTCTTTTGAGGTTATGTATAATACCAGAATGTGGGATGGGTATGAATTGCTGGGTGAGCTATAGCTTGGCTGTGTGGACCTCCCCTACCTCACCTATAGCCTTGTTAACTAGCTTGAAGTCTGCTAGGTGTAGGAGCCATGATCTGGCCTTTAGAGAACCTAAGTGGGTATGGTGCAGTGTTTGCAAGTTCATAATGTCTCTGTTAATGAGTTCCATAATGCTGTGCTCCATAGCCTTCCAGATAACATTTGTCTGGCTTATAGGGTGAGAGTTTCCAGGGTCTGTTGTAGCTCTACCCTTAATCAATTTATGTTAACATTTGCACTGGGTGTGACGACGGTGGACAGGATTAGGAATAAGTATATTAGAGGGTCACCCAGGTTTGAAGGTTAGTAGACCAAGCCAGATAGGCAGGATTATGTTGGTTTGTACATGTGCTGAAGAGGGATGCAGAGTATATTGTGAAATAGATGCTAAGGATGAAGCCACCAGCTAACAGGAATGCCTATGATGAGGTTTATGGATGTGGTGAAAGAGGACATGCAGGTGGATGGTGTGACAGCGCAAGATGCAGAGGGCAGGAAGAAATGGAAACAGATGATCTACTGTGGCGACCCCTAATGGGAGCATCCGAAAGGAGAAGAAGAAGTTGTAGCTCAACCCTTGTGGACTGTGAACACCATTACTGTGCTTCATTCCACAAGTATGTAACCTGTATAGAGGCTGCATCTGAACAGAGTGTTTAGGTGAGTGGTTACTTCATATGTCAGCTTGTGTATGACACAGCCAGAGACACTGTCCAGTACCATTGCCACTGTGGTTTGGACTTTGGTAAAGAGATGTTTTACTAGAGTGTCTGTGAATCGTCAGGTTTTACATTCTTCAGGTCTGGAAATGTGGCCCTTGTGTAACAACAGGGTGGTGAAATACGAATTCAAACTGTCTGACAAGATATTGGTAATGTCTTTCAGATAAGTGTACTTTGTGACCATTTACATTAACTCGGACGCGATCTGAGATTTCCCCTCTAGGTTATAAACAACACTAAAGAAAGCTTTAGTGTTGTCTTTGGAATCCTTGCCAATTTGTATTTTGAAGCTTGCCTTGTATGATTAATGAGGGCTTGTATTTTCCCAATGATACTGACCAGAGAGGTTATCCCTTTTTGGTATGTAACTCTTTTTTTGGTACAACTTCACACCTTCTATTATATATTTAGTTTATGGCAGGAGTCCAGGTTGGGTTCCTGTGGTGGGCCACGATCCCTGGAAAACATAAATACAAAAATATGTCTGAGCAAATCATATGGCACATTTAACATTATACAGTACAGATATCATTGAACTGCCATATATATATATATATATATATATATATACATATATATATATATATACATATATATATATATATATATATATATATATATATACTTACATACATAATACAATATGTTGTACCTGAGCATACAATAATTACTCACACACATACATCTACATGTTGGAGTACATTTTCTGTAGTGTTTTATGATTGTACTGGATGTTATGTTTGTGAATACATAAATGATATGTATACATGAGATGGCTTAGTAGCAAATCACATATGCTGTGATGTGAATGGTTGAGGGTTTTTTCCTAGTAAATGCTTTTTATTTTGTTACTAGCCAAAACAAAGGTCAGGGGCTACAGACGGAATAAGGCACATTTCAGCAGTTGCAAGTGGGTTTTCAGAAGGGTAAGCACAGCTTATGAAAGTTTAGCAAACTATAAGCTAACCAAGAGTGAAACACTGTAACTGCCACTTATCACTGCTCACCCCACAACTGCTTGAAAGTGCCTTGCTCACTCTCTATCCAATGAACCATGTTCTGCACAGCAACAAAATAAAATCACTATATAAAACTATAAAAGAGTACCTGGCACACTGTATGCAACACGATGCACCACCTAGCCACAGCAGATATACATCAAGCTGATGTGCAAAGAAATATATCATCCATCACAATCAGTGTAAGGTCCAGTAAATGTATTAATATTATACCACACAACTTGTTAATGCCAAACCCGTGGCCAAAATATGTGCACAATTGGGAATATAGGTCACATACTGCTGTAGTACACTATGAATGTTGCTAGATACACAGTTATATGTATTACCACACATATATCAAAGGACATGTTACAGATATACCCACATACACGTCAGACATAATTACAGGACACAAAGGTATGACAACCCAGATAAGCTTTCAGTGTGTACTATACAGTACTGTGTGTCAGTACTTACACAACCTTAATCTTGAGAAATGTAATCTGTGATGAAAAGAGGGACCACACAAAACAGTAGATGCAAGCAATGTAAACATACACCATACTTTGCTGTACAGGCCCAGAGCTTCAATTAGTACTACAGTACACACAGGATTTGCTTTCAAGATCGGTACCAATCAATAATCATAGATGTAGTGCTTTAGCCTCCAATGACGCACCCTAGTTAAAACCAAGGGACTTAATCACGCTGTATGCAATAGCACTTGTTCTGCCTAGCAACAGAATACACAGCTTTTGCTAGGATCAAAGCAAGGACCCAGAATACCATAAAATAAACAGTTTCCCAGTAAGCTATCCAACAGATACATATCTTTGACGTATTCACAAACATATTGACCATCTCAGTCAACAGTACAGAGAATATATTGCAACAAGCAGATGTAGGTGTGTAAGAGTGTATATATATATATATATATATATATATATATATATATATATATATATATATATGTGTGTGTGTGTGTGTGTGTGTGTATACACATATATGTATATATATATATATATATACACATCCATTTGTCTATATCTATATATATATATATATATATATATGTATATATATATATATATATATATATATATATATATATATATATATATATATATATATATGTATATATATATATATATATATATATATATACAATTCACCTTTCATAGTAAGAATATCAATTATACAAAGGATGTAAGGTGTACAGTAATGTAATAACATCACACAGTCTTGGGATAAATGTATTGAAGGTGTTCACAGTCCAGGTAGCTTTAGCAGGCCTTACTGGCTTCAACATTGCAAACTGAATGAACCACCCACAGTGTTTAACCACCACATGTCATAGACCAGCACTGTATGCTGTCTTGTTTGTCACACACTAAAACCTACATACAGATATGCGCATACTAACCTTCACCAACATATATATCCCCGCTTCGCAAACAGTTGCAATATGTCCCCTGCTCTATGCACATATACAGATGTGAATATATATGACACATATATATTTCTCTGTATGTGTGTGGCATACACACATGGTCCACACTGTTGTAAGCCCCTGGACCTCACAGCTGAACTGTTGGGCCTTGCTGCAACACAAACAGGTGTCACATATGAACACAGACTGACATTGTGGGGGGGGGGTATATATGGCAACAGATGCTAGATAAGCATACCAGACTGCTACAGCACTTGCCAATGCTAAGCCAGACTTTAATATGACTATCATGCATGTGTTGTTCTGTTACACCCATGTTTATATAATATCAGCGCTAATCCCCCCAACAGCCATTGGCCACATACTGTGCAGAGCACAGATTACATGGATCAGATCTTTGACATTTAATGCTGAGCGACACATTTCACAGGTATGTCCCACTGCCCACAGGTACACACAGTATTGTCCATAGCAGTAGTTAAGCAGAACATCTGTGCAGAAAGAAGTACTGCTGCCACATATGAATGTTTCACATTATGTAGTCTATTCTTCAATAACATCTACTACATGCCAGTAAATACATATGTGTCACATACCTTTCCTTTGTATAATTTGGCAATATTTCTTTTCCCTTCTCTCTCTCTCTCTCTCTCTCTCTCTCTCTCTGTCAGTCTGCAATAGAGTGATTGAGTTTGTTGGCATAGATTGCAGCCTGCTTTTGTAGGAATTGCACATGAGCATGTGATGGCCTCTGCACCAATTAGTGCCCACCATTTGCTAATTGCATGCAGCCTGCTGTGTAGTAATTGAAGTAGTCACTGTCATAGCAACCCAGTACTATAAATTGCTGACTCGTGTAGGCGTAGCCCTTTCAGCTTTCCAAGATGGAGATCATCCTTGTTTGGTGTGGACATCATTGTTTAAGACAGAATGTTGGAATAGTTCTTATATCAGAAGCCAGGGGTGTAGCAAGAGATTTACATTTTGTACTCAGACCTAATGTTGCTTCTTCCAGTACCCACTTGTCAGTGTAAAAATGTACTCACCCCTCAAAATGCTACCCCAAGATACATGGAAAGATGTACTTTCTTTTCAACTGTTACAATTAACTGCCATACAAAGCTAGTTATAGAGATGTATTCCTTTGGCACAAGAATTGTTTGTGAACTGCTATACTGTGAATATTTATTTACACAGTTCTAAACATTTTGTGCTTTTTAGTGTTGACATTAGCATAAGCTGCTCAGAAAAACTGGACACATTTCAGTACTGTGAGTATGCTTACCTACATCCTTGGTAGACCCTGCACACACAGGTAAATTCTACATTTGGGTAGGGTTGCAGAAGTACAGAGAGCCTAAGTAGTATTGTGTGCATTTTATCTTGCTGAACTTACAGGGTTGCTGTGTACATGCTACTTTATCAAGGAATGTAGTCTGTCTGCGTAACTCCCAACTGTGGACCTATCCACATGATAGCCAGAGAATAGCCTGTTATTTTTTGTCTGTGCACCACACAGGTCTTTTCACAAAACAGAGCAATGGCATTCTTACAGTTGGTTGCTACCAGTACATGGCTACATCCATTTGTATTTCAGTGTTTTATTCCTACATAAGGGTATGTTTCCAAAACTCCTTCCAAAGCTATTTGCACAGTGTGTAACAGCAGAAAGGCTAATATGCCTCTGTGTTTCTGCCTCTGCCAGACCTCTCAACCAATCAGGGACAAATTTGAACAGAATCAGGGAAAAGTCAAGAAAAAAATCAGAGACAATCAGGGACACTTTTAAAATATTAATGCTATTAAGTTGAAACATTGAGAGAATCAGAGCATATGAATTGATACACCTTTTCTGAAGTAAAAGAAGTGCTACTGTCAATTATTCATTAAGTGTAATTCACCACCTTTCTGCCCAAAGTCACTAGTTTTAGGAGGGATTCAGTGGGACAGAGCTAAAATTTGAGTCAAAATCAGGGACGTCCCTGAAAATTAGGGACAGTTAAGATGTATGGCCTCTGCCCTAAACAGATATGCCAGTGTTTGTCCTGCTGTGATACTGTGTGGGGTTGTAAGGTGATGGTGTAACATTATTTCCTGCTAGAATGGCTGCTTCTCTTATCACAGTCATGTAAAGTAAGCCCACAACAACTGTTGGTCAACATCCACAGCACAAGTTGTGTGGTATGGTATTCTGAATTTTCCTTTACATTCACTCATTCCGATGCATGATATAATTATTTAAGCACCAACTTCATGGATATCTACCATGGCGTAGTGGTACTTCATGTTGTGTAGTGTGTGCAAGGTCCGGGGTTCGAGACTTATAGAGGTGTGTTATTTTGTTCCTGAGCAGAACAAGGGCCCTCACATATAGAGTGACTAAGGCACTTTTAAGCAGTTGTGCGCAGGTTTGTGCAATGCCTCGCATTGCTTAGCCAGGTGCAAACCCGCGCAAACCCGCTCACTACTGCTTAATAGTGCTTACTCCTGCTCACCCCGTGCTCATTTCTTTGAAAGAAAAGAAAAATGGGGAGATAGGAAAGTGGTGAAAAAGGGGCACAAAGAGGGAAAGACAGTATGCAAAACAGCTCGGGATGTGCAGGATGGGTGTAGGGAAGGTCCATAGCTGCCCATTTCTTCAACAGCAACAGCTGTGCATATGCAATAAATTTGGAGGTAGATATGAACCCTTCAACCCCTGAGAGAGGGGTGAGGACAACAAAGTATGTTGTAAAGCCAATTAAACAACATTTCATGTGTCCAGTGGACATGTGTGCAAAATGGGTAGCTATGTATGGGGAGTAATTTTTTTGGGGGGAACAGATTGCCCTTTTTTTTTCAGGTGAGAGTGGAATGTGGGGTAGGGGAAGTAGGTATATTTGGGGAGGTAGGTTGTGGAGGTAAACAGACAAGACAAACAAGACGCATACAGGGGCGGTATATGACACGTGGTGGGTGAACACCTTTGATGGGGAGGGATGTTTGGAAATCGCAAGCCCATGAGGCCCCCAGATGGAAACAGTGGGACTGAGGTCCCCAACCATGGGCAGTCACCACTGCACATTCACGGCCCAGAAGGTGGCTGTGCTGGGGGCTGTGTAGGAGGGGCAGGCTGACTCGTGAGTTGCGCCACTCGGGTCTCAAGCTGGCATAGAGTTTCTGCAACAGAACGTTCAATCTTTCTACGCACCACAGCCTGGACCGTACAAAGGATGATAGGTGCCTCTCCACCCACACTTGCACAGAGGGGCCGAGCCCCATCCCCTGCAGCACTTCCCCCCGAAGGTGGCACAGTGCCAATGGAGGAGGCGGTCCCAAGCTGAGCACCGGATCTGCTGGTGCCAGGTGCCATGGCCAGCTGAGGTGGGACAGGTGGGTCCGCTGGGACCGGCTTTCCCATACAAACTATTTTTGAAGAGTTTAATAAAGATATGGGTTAGTAACAGTCAACATCATTCCCAATTAGTTATAACAGCATGCAGAAGTATTCCCATTAACCCAACACACCAGATTTTCAACAGTTGAAAAGCAACACACATGCATATATAGAATAATAGTAGACATTACAACAGCATGCAGGTTTAATTGATGGCAACAGACCACCAATATTGTGGTATTTGAACAGGGCACATGCCTAGATATAAATGCAAATATTTATAAACCAATAGGACATATGTCCCAACAAATGTTTTGAAATTAGACACACCGATTGAGGTGTGGAATTGTATTTTTTATGCACATACAGTAGGGTGGAAAAAGATAGCTCAGTTAACAACTTGTATATCCTTCTAGTTTTCACTACATTCCTATTAACTGCAGTTATATGTCCCTTACATGTATTATTACACTACCCAATGTCCTTATATTGTGCAATTGGATTTTGCTAGATCATTATATACATGAGCTGTATCTTACATACAAACTGTCCAAGATGCAGATGTTACTGCAACATATTTTGAGAATTGCTCACACACATTACTGCTAAGATGGTACACTGACAGTTCTACTTTCATATTATTATCTAGATATGTTCAGGTGAAAGTATCAGTTATATGTTAACAGCTCCCTACATTTCTGGCAGCACACTGACATTTCTGGGGAACACAATACCAAGCTACTCATGTGCCAGATTAACCTGTACATGCTGGGCATGAACCAACAGTCGAGGGCTGTAAATATGCATTAAAGCTACTGGCACTCCCATCATCCACGTTATATGGGCCTACCCAAATGTGGGTTGACACTGCTTAATACAACACTACTATTTGTAGAATGCAACAGAACAACATATCAAAGAAAATGACACATACGCACTCCAGGAATTATACATTTATTAAAGGATTATTACACCTTTATTTATTGGGTTAAAACACTTTTTGAAGGCTGTCTCATTTATTTTATATAACAGTACATGCAGAATAATTACTAACCTGCCTCATGACGCAGCCTTTGCAGCCTATCTTCATGGGCTTGCAGATTCATAGCCCAGTCACCTGCAGCTGTGAAGTAAATGCAGTGATATGGAGACATACCTATCCATAGTATAGACAAGCATGGCAATTCTTAACTACTTAATACAACGGCTACTTACTCAGTACTGGAGTATTAGGCATCCTACCGGATTCCTGGATCCACCGGTCCAGTTCATCCTCCCTACGCTGTTTCAGGTCAGAATAATGGTGCCTGACCTGCTCACCAGTCCGAGGAACACCAGTGGCACTGGTGAGATCATGGGCAAGACTGTTCCAGGCCTCCGTTTTATACTGGCCCTGCAGGATTCTTTGCTCATGTTTGTGGATGAGGAGCCAAACCATAATTTTGGACTCCTGGATGCCCCAGCGTTGCACTCTAAATTGAGTGCCCTCACCTACACCAGCCATGCTGACTGCAGAAGGAAGCTACAACCAGTTATAGCAAGTATTCCCACCTGTGGAGATTAAATATGCCTCATTTCCTGCACTTATTTGTGATTGGCCAGTTTTGGAAAAGCTCAGCTGTGGGCACACCTGCTTAGCTGATGTTGGAAATGTTTAAAATCCCTTTGATAGATATGTCTCTCATGAAAGTGCATGTTTGTGAAATGCTATCATGGCTTACTGGTTAAGTTCTGTGATTATAATGCACAGTATCCTGAGTTCGAGCCCTGTCACTGCTTTTTATTTTCCTGCTGGGCAGAACTGACTGGTTAAGGAACAGTAAAGCAGGTGTGAGCATGTTTGCCTGACATTGCGCTGGTTAGCACGGGGTTGCACGAAGGTAATCAGCAGTAACGTGCGGTGAACCTGTGTTACTCCTCCTTAGCCTCGCGCAGCTACGCGCACATGTATTTAAATATGCTTAATGCTGGTAACATGTGGTTAGCAGTGCTTTATATTGCTTAAAATAAGGTACTCATGCCTCAGAATGCATAAACATTTCACCTTCATATATACATATACACACACATATATATATATATATATATATATATATATATATATATATATATATATATAATTCATGCACTACTAAATTTAACATTTCAATGCTTTTTACAAAACTTATACATAACAAAATGTCAGGAAATGTTTTTGTATACAGATTTCCCACAGAAAATAGAACGTGCAGTAGTGGGACTCGAACCGGGAATGCCTCCTCTTTGTGTGAAAGCTCTAACCACTACGCTATCGCTATGTTGCTTAATTTGCATATTTTTTTCTTGTTATCCTCTTCTGGTGTCTAAGCTGCTGTAACTGTAGCTAAGCAATGAGCAAACCCGGGCAAACCCGCTCAACTATGCGCAGCTATATCAGAAGATAAAAAAAAAATTATTTTTATTTTTTATTCTGTTAGTTGTTTAACATATGGGGGAGTGTAGTGTTACATTGTACACATGTGAGGAGACTCACTTATTTAAATGTGAAGTTGCGGCATTTCTTCATTGCAGGGGCGTGGATATTTGGACTGCTTGGCAGTCCGACACGCCCCCTAAACTCGTCCAAGATCCGTGTAAGCTTCAGAGTTGAGGCAGCGCACCCTCATTAATATGAATGGCGCGCTGCCGTCATGCACTTACAATGGCGCTTCCGTGCAAGACTAATATAGTCTTACACAGAAGATTTGTAAATCTGGGAGAAAGTTTCTGGTTTAGTTAAAAACTTAACTATACCATCCATCCACCACCTCTCCCATACCAAAAGACACAAATTATCCATCTCTGCTTAGAATATGGTATAAAAACAAAAAGAAAAGCATTATGAAAGCAACTAAAGAAATCTGAATCCATGAAATATACATTAGAATGAGAGTGTCTAATATATCTGAAGCTATATGAATATGTCAGTATGATAAAAGCACCTCTAATACGTAGATATGACAAACAGATCAAAGTATGTATAAACATTAGAAGCTGAAGGTTAAGAAGATTGTCAATATGTCCAAGACTTTTCAAGAAACATCAGATGATTTAACCATTTTATCAGTCATCTATCTAACATTTTTCATGTAAGGATCTGTTGAATATATACATATAACACTTATTACAACATAACTATTATAATTTACAATTATACACATATTACTTATATGTATTAACAATATCTATTGTTGACCTCTTTCATCAGGAAGGGGGGGAGAGAGAGAGAAAGAAAAAGGGGCCTCACAACCCTCGGTTTAGTTAATAAAGGTTTAGTTATATAACATAAGTCTGATGCTAATATGCATATTCTAATGCAGCTCCTAGTTCACTTAATGTCATTTAGTTACTAATAGTGTCATTCACTCTGCAGAATGTATGCATCTATAAGAGAACATAGGCATTTTCAAAGGAGATAAACACTTTTATCAGAACTAATTATTTACCATTTAAAGTATTTAGTGAAGGATAACAGAATTTCAAGAGAAAAGAATTCCAAGTACAACCATTTAACAAGTTCAAAAGGTCAAATAATGTCATCACTTTTGTTTTCTCAAGCTGCAGCTTCATAAACTTGTTAAAAAGTATCTAAATAGGCTCATGCACAACAGAAGTTGTCTCTAGAGAAGAAAAAAGCATTTTCGGCAGGGAATTTAGATCCTGAAGCTCTTAAAGTTTACAGAAAGCAAAGAAAAAACCTCAAGCTACCTTGTCAGTGCATATCATGAATCTCCACAATAAGAACAGTCACACAGACCACCAGTTTCCTCACAAAACTTCAACATCATGAAAAAATTAACCCTTTCGTATATAACAGCTATTTAGAAGTAACAACAGCAGTCTCAAATCAGAAATCATATTATAACATTTCAATCATTTACCCACCAGTTAACCAGGCCAGAAAGAGAAAGAAAAAAAAAAGGGAACCTTATATATGTGCGTGGGTCTACTTCAGAATGTCGACTGTTCAGAATGACGACTTTCATATGGCTGACACCATATGATCGACATTCCGAAAGACCGCCATCCTGAAATAGCACCATTTACCTACCTGTAAACAAAGCAAAACTGTGTTATGCAGGGGGGCAAGCCCCCCTGCACCCCCCACACCCCCTACTACTTAAATATTCTCACTCTGAGATCGCACTACAGTGCAGGAAAGGGGTATCTCCCAGTCCCGCACTGCAGCGGGATCTCCACTATCATTTGTCGGCCTTTCAAACGTTCGCTGATATGGTGTCAGCCATATGAGTTTGAACATTTGAAAGTTCGAACAAATGAAGGGCTTTCATACATACATATATATATATATATATATATATATATATATATATATATATATATAAGTTATATTTAGCTGTCTATAAAACACTATTAATGTACTGTATTAATGTTTAAATGTATCTAACAAAGAGTCTAAAACATCTAGTTAGAAACACTAATCAGAAACACCTTGTTACCCCACCACTGACCCACTAGAAAAAACGCACTTTGGTATTAAGTCAAATTATACTATTACTGAAGAATTAGAAGACATACATCATTTGTAGTTATTTAAAAGAGAAAATATGTAAAGTACTTATAATGGGGAAAAGAGAGGAAAGGAACATTGGTAACAAAAAAGAATAGGAAGAAAGAAGAGAGAGAGAAAGTTATTTAATACTTAGTACTACATGTAATTAGAAGAAGTAGATATAGATAAGAAAAGAGAACGTTAATAATAAAAAATGATTCACATTACCTTACAGCATAGAGACTTTCCAGAATCAAATATATTATGATTCATAAAACAAAGCATTTAAAATTAGAAGGAATTTATTCATTTGTCCTTTAGTTTTGTTTGCTCCTTCCTTCACAGACCATCCATTTTTTGTTGCCTGTCTCTTCAAACTCTGGGATGACCATTCCATTTCTTCTATGTCCGACAGACAGTATTTTCTTCTTTTGGATAAATTCTACTGCTTCTTGTAGGGAATCAAAGATCTTCACTCCTTCTGGAAAAGTGATTTTTATTCTTGCAGGAAAAAGAATTTGAGCTTTAATATTGACTTTTTTCAAGGACTTAATTAGAGGAACATACTCCTTTCTTCTGGATATGACTGTAGAGGTGCAGTCATTGTCAAAACAAATAACTTTTTCACCCATCTTGATAGGGGAATTAGTTCAAGCTGATTTAAACACTAAGTCCTTGTCTTGTGAGAAATGAAATCTAACTATTATAGATCTGGGGTTAGATGAACTCCGAGATGAAGCTGGATTTGCCAGGGACCAATGAGCCCTCTCAATTCCAAAAGAGAGGGATTCAGGCATGTTTAGTGCTGATGAAAACCAGTTACTGAGGAACTGAATCATGTTAGCACCCTCTTCTTTTTCAGGAATTTCATATATTCTTATATTATTCCTCCTTGACTAACTTTCAAGGTCTTCCAGTTTCTCAATCAGCCTGGTGTTTTGTTTCAAAAGAAATTCATTTTAATGTTTATTTTCTGTCACTGTAGTATCTAGGTCAGTTACTGTTTCCTCTAAGGCAAGAATCTATTCAGACTGCTTTTTTACTATTCAGTTTAGAAGCTCCAGTTGTTTACTGCATTCTTGTTTGATAATATCCATTTTGTTTTTGAATTTGTCCATTTTTAGTGACAGTTCTTGGATGTTTATTATTATAAGATGTAGTTATTTCTTCACTACACTCTCCTGGTGTGGGTTCTTCGAGTTGCTCATCTTTAGATCTCCAGTAGAGAACATCTTGACAGGAATAATTTAAAAATATCTCTTGACTATGTATTAATTTTTAGAAAATAATAACGAGTCTATGTTAATCTAACTTTTAGGATACTTTCAGTTAGATTTTTCTAAAAATGAAAGTATATTTCCTGTCAGGATATTAAAATCTAAGCAGAGCTATGGATTTCTGCTGCTATCAGACTGGCATCTTGGCCACAACCCCTTTGTGAGTTTTTTTGATATTTACTTGTAAATGGTTATCAAATGTTAGTTGATCATCAATGAGCACTCCTAGTAGTTTAGCACTGGAGATTATTTCTAGGGGAGTATTGTTTTGGCTGATGATTAAGAATGAATGTTTATCTAGGTGGTGGTTTTGGAGGCGGTGAATATCATAAGTTTAGTTTTGGTTGCATTGATTACTAGATGGTTGTCTAGAATCCATTGCTCAGTGGAGGAGAAGGAGTTTTGGATTTAGAGTGGGGATAGAAGGGGAGGAGCAGATTATGGTAGAATCGTCAGCGTATTGGATGACGCTGGTGTTAGGAATGGCTTGGTAGAAGTCATTTATGAATATACTGAACAGCAAGAGGTCTAAAATAGAACCTTGGAGGACACCTGTGAGAGTATTAAGGAAAGGTGAGGTGGCTTTTTTCCATCTCACTGCTTGCTGCCTATTTGTGAGGTAACTGGAGAACCAGTTGATACAGGTGTGGGATAGATGTAGTCTGGAGAGTTTAGTAATAAGAAGGTTATGAGAAATGGTGTCAAATGCCTTAGAGAGGTCTAGGAGGAGGGTGGACACGATATGGCTGAAGTCACGGGCTTTGTTAACTATTTCTAGGAAGGAGAGGATAGCTGTGGAGGTGCTATGACCAGGTCTAAATCCATGTTGTGTGGGAGTGAGAAGCTGGTTGTTAATGAGATAGGCTAAGAGTTGTAGATGGATACGCTTAGAAATGGGGGATAAGATAGCGATAGGGCACATGTTTGGAATGTCGTTGTTGTTGCCCCCTTTGTGGAGTGGCATAATAAAGGCCTTTTTCCAGAGCTGGAAAACCTAGCATTCTGAGATAGACCGATTAATTAGAATGCTGATGGGGAGAGCAATGGCTTCTGTGGTAACTTTTAGGAAGTAGGAGGGTATTTTGTCAGGGGCATTGGAGCCGAGTTTTAATTTTAGGAGAAGTTTTTTTATGGTAGGTATGGGTTGGGGTTGATGGAGAAGGGAGGAGGTTGGGAGTATTTATAATCATTAGTAATCTTATTTGCAAATTTCAAAACTGGTAAGTAATTTTATGCTTAATTTGTTCCTATTTGACTTGACATACACTGCTAACAACTCTTCTAAGAAATTATTTGCTAAGCATAACAGCATTATTTCTATTATGTGGTTAAATGGAATAATAACATTTTATTTGGTTTGACAAGTTCTTTGAAAGGTGAATATCTTAGTCATGTGAAAGGTGAAAAGGTTATTTAAGTAAATGTGTCTTTTGATTTTTCAGACGTGCACGGATGATGCTAAAATAGCGAATTTGGTTTGCAGTTATGGAATTTTATCTTCAGTAAAGCAACAGTGATTAAATAAATGTTATGTACGCTAAATTCTTGATGTTTAAATATACATATTTAGATAGATAAAAGTGTGTGTGTGTGTGTGTGGTGGGGGGGGGTTATATATACATGGCAGTCACTCTGTCAAAAGGTTGTTTTCCATTTATTGTAACGTTGAATTGAAAATGGTCGATTACATAACAGCAAATGCTAGTGTGCATTCACTGTTGTGAGTCGATGTTCTGAGATCGCATTTCAGTGGGGATCAGGAAATGTACCCCTTTCCTCACTATAGTGCGATCTCGGAGTTTTATATATAAGTAACAGAGGATGTGGAGGCTTGCCCCCATGTAAAATGTTGGTTGGAAATCATTGGACTGCAAGGTACATTGGGTAATGTCGACAATGTCCAATATGGATGTGTCGACATTACCATTTTCGTCATTTTGCCTAGGCAATGTTTATATTTTCAATATTTTTTTTCGATTAAATCATTACTTGACCAAGTGATTTTTCAGAAATATGATAATAAACCATATAAATATATATATATATATATATATATATATATATATATATATATATATATATATAAATAAATAAATAAATATATATATATATATATATATATATATATATATATACATATATATATATATATATATATATATATATAAATATATATATATGGATCTAGGACGTTTGCTCGAATGAGCAAACGACCGAAATCCAAACGGCCGGGCATACTTACGCGAAAGTGCTTTTTACCGAAGAAGCACTTTCATGTAAGTATGACTGTTGCCGAGGCTGTACTATGGTGCGGGTAAGGGAAATTTCCCTTTTCCCCATTGTAGTGCGGTCTCAGAGGGAGAATATTAAAGTAGGGGAGGTGTGGGTGACACAGCCCCCCTGCTACAATGTAAATGTAGTGTTTCATTTTTTTGTCACACGCTTTAACAAAAGCGCTTTTTCGATAAAAGCGCTTTTGTTAAAGTGTGTTCGGGTTTTATGGATTTGGACGTTTGCTCAGTATATATATATATATATATATATATATATATATATATATATATATATATATATATATAGATATATATATATAAATATATATATATATATATATATATATATATAAAAAATGGGTCTACTACCGTAGATTGAAATTACACTATTTCGAAATACGATAGTAGTGTCCCACTAATGCGAAAGTGTACTTCAACGAAAGTGCACTTTCGCGAAAGTCACTAGAATGAACGAAGGGTTAGGGCTTGGGTTATAGATAGTGGATAGCTAGTAGGGCTATCCACTATCCTTAATCCAAGCCCTAACCCTAAGATCCATGACTACCGCACCACAGTGCAGGAAATTGTATTTCCTCCACTGAGCAGTAGTTATGGACCTATTTCCTGTACTGTGGTGTGGTAGTCACGGACCTTAGGGTTAGGGCTTCGGTTAAGGATAGTGGACAGCCATACTAGCTATCCACTATCCCTAACCCTAAGGTCCGTCATTATGCACCACAGTGCAGGAAATGTCCCATTCGACTTAGTGACTTTCGCGAAAGTGCACTTTCGTTGAAGTGCACTTTCGCGTTAGTGGGACACTATTATCGTATTTCGAAATAGTGTAATTTCGATCTACGGTAGTAGACCCATAAAAAAAATATATATATATACTGGTCTATGTCAGAAGATCAAAAGTTCAAAAAAACTGAAAATCAAAATATCTAAAATATTTTAAATGTAGGAAGCAAGCCCCCTGCACCCCTCATGTGGGGGACTGTGCCCGCCCCTACCTCTGCTAATTATATATACCAACTCCAAGATTACACAACACTGGAGAAAGGGCAAATTCCGTTTTAGATATTTTGATTTTCAATATTTTGAGCTTTCAGTCTTCTGAAGGGGCTCCATATATGCATACAAATATAAAAATAACAATGTCACTAGACTAATGCAGATATAGATATCCAGGAATAATCGTAGAACCTATCCTATCACTAACAAAACATATGCAGAAAATATCATAAATATGTGAAACAGTGCTAGAAGATGCATCTCCTTACCCCCATAACACACATGGCTGTAACCAAAAATATACTAATCCCAAAGGCAGAATATGGACTACACCTTTTAGATGTCCACCCATTTTCAAATACACATGAAATACAACCTATTATAAATAAAATCTGTCATTTCATGCTACTAGACAAGCCATGGACACACCACTGCCAACATCTACAGCATATTATCTGGCTACCAGGGACAAAAATGTCAACATTCTTACTTAGCATACAAATTTATAAACTAATAAAAATGGGTCACTCTCTCCCCTCAAAACAATATTACAGGTAAAACAGTCTAATTGCACACTGGGAGATGACCAAGAAGAAGGTATAACTCCCACAAAACTACTTTAAAGCCCTGCCTGGGGAAAGGTCCAGCTACTTGCAATCAGGTGCCTGAAAAGTCAGTCAACAAAATACCTATATCTAGACTTACTCAAAAGTAAATAAAAAGGGCACCAGCTTAACAACACCAAATGCTCATGCTTTAGAGATGAGGGCTAACTTTGTGCTTTGTGCATTAAACACTTTCCCTTTTTAAATAATTGTATACTGCTGGCTATAAAATAATTGTACAAAGTGTGTACATGTTTCAGACTTTCAAAATGGCTGCATACTGATCAACAGCTTAATTTCAGCTCTCCCAGTGTGAAAAAAAGAAACTGAGAAAAAGGAGTGCCATTGAAACAGTTCTGTGATAAAATTCAGTGACTAACTAGTAAGTACACTGTCTGGATGCTAGCAAAGAAGAAATTTAGAAAACCCGAAAGAAAATTAACCACAAAAAGTGAAGAAAAAGCTGTATGGGAAGGATTGTACAGCTGCTCAGCAAAAAACAGTTCAAGTGTCAGCTTTGTTCAAGAAATGACTTCTAGTAATTTAGAGGAAAAATAAATCAAATGTACTCAGAGGTGATAATAATAGAATAAATGAAACACTGAAGGAATACATCAACTTAAATAACAAAAGGTTGGAAAAATACAAGATGCTTTAACTAGCTGTTCAAATGAATTTAAATGAGCTGCAAAAATCAGAAGATGAAATGAAGAAAAAGCTGTCTGAGTATGAGGTTTCCCAAACACAGTTATTTCAAAAAATAGTAAGAGTTAGAAGAACAGCACACAGAGAAAACCTAACATTTTCAGCTGTACCAGACAGCTGGAAGGAATAGACCATATTAATTTTATGAAAGCACAAATAACCAAGTGAGATGGTGTTCTACACCAGGATTTGTTAATTGAAAATACACATTGTGTGTATGCTCCAAACTCACCATGAGAAAGCAGCTAAGATCTATATTAGTAAAGATGCAATCATATCAGCAGAAAGAGTTGAGTCTGACAAAACTGTGTCAGAAGGGCAAAGTATTAAAAACTGGAGGGTCGAGAGGCAGGAGTGAGATTCAGGCTACATTATCAAGCTGTCCTCAGAGTATTTTTTTCCTGGAGGATCAAAGACATTTTTTAATGCTGAATAGGCTAAGGAGGAAGTAACAAAGTTTATCTAACAAAAAGTGAGCTAGCAAACAGAAGTAGACACTATTTCTCATTCTTCTGACAGTAAAGTTCACAGAGAGACTTTGTCATTTCCAGTGTTCCAAACGAAAATGTTTGAGAGACAGAAAAAACACAGAAGTTGACTAGAAAAATCAAGAGTACTTTAGACTTGAACCAGAGTCTGGTGTTAAGTGATGGAGATGAAAAGGAAGAATACCAACACTGAAATTAGGAAAAAAATGAGAGACTATAAAGTATCAATCACGTTTGTGAAATATGACTTTGCAAGACAAATTGGCTAAAAAAGACTGGACTTTTGTTGACTTTGTTAAACTTGTGGGTGACTGTAGAACATATACCGTAGTTTATGCCATTAATGTTTGGAAGGACACTAAAGGGAGAAAAGTAACTGTAAGTAAAACAATTTTTGTTCCTATTAGTATTTGTACAAAACATTTCATAATGTAAAATGCATGTAATGCACGGAGTGTACTGATCATACTCTGATATTCCGAAAAAAGACAATCCATTTAAGAGCCAGAATGGAACATGACCCAACCTTTACAAATGTTAGCACCACGTGTGAAAGTTGTTAAGATCAGATCCCACACTAGGCAGTAAAATCTGAATGTACTGACCAGCAAATGACAGCAGCAAAATAAAAACAATGTTTCTGCCTGCTGTGCATTCCAGCAACATGTCCCTAAGTTCCTGTAATGAACTTAGAAACTTGTTAGAATAACATAATGTGTATTTGCATGTATTTTCAGAAGCATATGAACTCTGAAAGTCTGGTGTACATCATCATTTAGTGAATTCACTCCTTAGTGTTTTTTCTGAAAACCACAAATTTTTATGGAGAACAAACCAAAAAAATAAAATAATAATCTGCACATTTTGTAAAAATATGGATAGTGGAGATGTTTGAAAAGTAAGTACAAATAAACGTGACATACAGCATTGCACTGCCTTTCTAACAGCATCCATTAAGTCTTTTATGGCTTTGAAAGCCAGCAAAACATTTTGCGATTTTTTCCCCTGTAATCTGTATTACATGGAGCAGATAATGCTCCATGCACAACAAAGAATTATGATAATTTCAACAGTCATAACCATAAATTAAGTGTTCCTACCATGGATGCCAAGATTCACCTCGAAAGCGCTGTTGTCAAGGTGAATTTCTTGACATCCATGTTTAGAATAGATAATAAGAGAGTAATGATCGGCTTGCTGATCGTAATCCTCTATATTCTATTACATATAACAAACCACTTTTGTGTAGTGTGTAGTCAAGGATATTTTAAATGTGGTGAAAGGGAAGGTCTACAAGAGGGTAGTGAGACCAGCTATGTTATATGGGTTGGAGCCAGTGGCATTGACAAAAAGGCAGGAGTCAGAGCTTGACGTGGCAGAGTTGAAGATGTTAAGATTTGCACTTGGTGTGACAAGGATGGACAGGATTAGGAATAAGTATATTAGAGGGTCAGCCCAGGTTGGAAGGTTTGGAGACAAAGCCAGAGAGGCAAGATTAAGTTGGTTTGGACATGTGCTGAGGAGGGATGTAGAGTATATTGGGAAAAAGACGCTAAGGATGAAGCTGCCAGGTAACAGGAAAAGAGGAAGGCCTAAGATAAGGTTTATCGATGTGGTGAGAGAGGACATGCAGGTGGTTGGTGTGACAGAGCAAGATGCAGAGGACAGGAATAAATGGAGACAGTTGATCTGCTGTAATGACCCCTGACGGGAGCAGCCGAAAAAAGAAGAAGAAGAAGGTGGAGTCTTTTTAGCGACTTTTGTATGCATTAAAAATATTAAAGAAGACAAGTACTTTTTTTAGTTGTAAGAAATATACCCATTACTGTATTACAAGAGTTAGGGCTGTACAAAAACATGTTTAATGTTAATCTGATGTGCTCTTGGACAGCTGGGGTGGAGATGGAGTATAAAATTGCAATGATTATATAATATGTAGAACTAAGGTATTTATCTCTTATTTTTACAAGGGTGAATGTCTAAATTAATGCCCTTGGCTTAAGCTATAACAAGTGCTTTTTTTGTAAGCAAATAGGCTTGAAAAATAAGACAAAATGATGAAAGCCATGAAAAATGCTACATTTCTTATGTCTGCAAAGCTATTAGTTTTTTTTCCATTATCAAATGTTCATTGGGGGTCAAGCAGTTGTACATTCTGTTCTGAGTGAAATTTACAAAGATTCATTGCTGACTATTTTCACATGGAGACAAGCTGCCTGCAGGTGACATTAACTAATCCTGTGAGTTCTTGAGCATTTTTTGCTTTGAGAAATGCAAAATCTAAAAGTACAATGGTATTATGGGAAGTCAATAAGAGATAGCAGCTTTAATACTTTATTATATTTAACAAAATAATGTACAATTTAGTTTTATTTAAAGATAGCCAGTTCAGCTTGTCTTAGGGATAAATTGAATGTTTTCTGAAAGCATACAAGCTGTTTTTCACATCTGGGAAGGGACTAGAGATAAAAAAAGAACAGACAGCACTGTTAAGTGGGAACACAGGCTATAGCATGTGCCTTGGCATGGGTAACCCTTAATTTCAGGTTAGGTAATGCCTGTGGGTGCAGCTGACAATTTTGGACAATTGTTCCTATCTGGAGGGTTAAACCATTTTTTGAAGATGTGCCTAGTTTTGCATATTTGTTCTAACTTAATATGTGATTAAGGTGTTCTGAAAATGTATTTAATTTTTTGTTTGAGGTTTTTCATTATAACAAAAAGTCTTGAAAAATGTGATATAGGTTCAAATGGAGATGATAAAACATTTATAAAAGATCAGCCTGCCAAACATTAGTGTGTACATGTAACACAAAATTTGGAATACACATTCAGAAAAACTGCCATGTTTAATGGGTGGGGGCAGTAGCTTTATATCATAATGGCCATGTTATCCATACTATCATGGAGCACAATTGACCTTACATGTATAGGTAAAAGGGAAAGAGTACTGAATTATACTAAGAAATGCAGAGTGCAAACAGCAATGCTGCAGCAGACACATTTGGAAAGAAACAGGCATGTGCATTTGAAAAAGGAAGGACTTCAGGCTGGATATTCAACAGAATATCATGGTCAAAGGAAAAGGGAAGTAATTATATTAATTGCTAGAGGGGATCCAACAGTGACAGAGGAGGGAAAAAGAAAATAGTGGTAGATTTGTGGTAGTAAATGGCTACTAGCAAGGGTGGAGGGATTAAGCTGGCATGTATTTATATTCTACCAAAAACTATTATTATGGAGCTTAAGAAACTTTGGTAGAAATAATTAGCTTTCAGCAGGCAATATTACTTATTACAGGTGGGGTCTAGAACTTGATTTGCAATAGCGAGAATGTATCAGGGGAACATAGAAGGGAAATATAACAAAACGGTAGATTTCTGAAAAAAACATAATAAAATATTTGGTATGAAAGATGTGAATTCAGTAGTAGGAATTTGGACAGAAGTTACATATTTTTCCCCAGGTACAATAACTTGGTTAGACTAGATAGATATTATATTTCACAAAATGATATGCATTTAATTGAAATCTTTGACACACACCCAATAACTATTTCAGATCATGCACCAATAAAAACTAGGATAAAAATGCAGGTAAGTAAAAATGAGACAGTGGCACTTTTCCACCTACCTGTCAAAAGAGAGGAATTTAAGGAATGGGCACTGGGAGTTATTGGGGAAGACAGAAATATCTTTAGAAATTATAGTGAAGGAGAGGGATAAAATGAAAATGGAGTTTAAAAATAGGGTACAAATAAAAGAGAAAGAGATATGGTTAAGAAGTAATAGGAATTACTTAGAGGGGTTGACAAAGGTTAAAATATTGCAGAATAAGGGGAGTCTCGCAGAATAAGAAGAGGCAAAAATGCAGAGTGCTAAAGAGAAAATAAAGGGGTATTTGGATAATATGCATGAGTTTAGGAAGACTGCTGTTAAGCAACTATTTTTTTGATAATATCTCCAGAGCACAAAAACTTTTAGCACAATGACTTAGGCAAATGAAAGTTGTAAGGGGTGTTACTAAACGTAAGGAGCCTATAACAAGAAAAATAACCAGAGATCCTCTCGAGGTATAAGAGTCATTTTGGAAATTTTATGAAAATTTGTATAAAGCAGAGAAATGTCAAAACTAGGAAAGAGCACAAATGGAAATATTTATGGAAGACTTAATTGTGCCAATGTTAAAGATAGATGAGGCACAACAACTAACATTTAACTTGGGATGGGATGCAATAAAATGGTGATGTGAAAAAAAATCTTCAGTTAAGTCACTGTTAAAGTCTCAGTTAAGCAGACAGTATTCCTGTGGAAGTTTGGAAGTTAGGAAGGAAGAACGTTTTGAAGAGCTCGAACATTTTATTTAACAGTATTTTAAAAGGAGGGGAAACACCAACATCTTGGAAGAAAGCTCTGGTGGCTGAAAAACTACAGATGGTAAAGAGACATGAGACCCAGTTTCATACAGACCTATTTCAATTATAAACCATGATTATTATTAAGTGTTTATGTCAATGCTAGTTAAAAGAGTGACGAATGTGTTGCCAAAATTGATAGATATGTATCAATGTGGTTCTATGGAGGGAAAGCAAAGATTCAACAACATTAACAGCATAATGATGATACAGAGGGAAGCAGAAAGTAAGAAAATACTGCTATTGTTGATGGGACTTAATGTAGAGAAAGCATTTAACCCACTAAGCTGGGATTTTTCTGAATAGGGTAGTGACAGCATTTGCATTCTCTGATACAATAGTAAGGTTAATTTGGAGGATATATGAAGGACCAGAGGCAAGAATTAAAGTGGGAGGATTCCTCTCAAATAAGTTCTGTTTGAACACAGGAAACAGGCAGGGGTGTCTTCTTTCCCATTTATTTGCTTTATATTTAGAGCCATAGGCAAAGAAAATAAGGGACTCCGAAATGCACAGATATAATTGGTATGGTAATAAAAAAATTGGTTTTATTTGCAGATGACATTATATTGTATCTTATACAGCCGGAAAAGGATATCACAGTGTTGTGGAACATTTTGAGACAGTTTGAAGTCTTTTCAGGATGTAAAATGAATGAAGATACAGCAAAGGTCATAGCCATAAATTATGCACACACACTGGTTCAGCATTACCTATATTTACGGGGACACAATATGAAGTATTAGGTATAGTCATTAAAAAGGCTTCTGTTATGATATCTAAAGATATGTGAGAAGAGACTAAACAAAAGATAATACAAAAACTGAGAAACTGGAAGCTCTTGCTTATAGATATGAAGTAAGATACAAGCAGTGAAAATGTTTTTAGTCCCTTTAATTTTATATATGCATCAAGCATATCTTTATCAACCAAAGGAGAATTTCAGGACAAAAATTAATAAAGAGTTGAGGGCAAGAGTTAAGTGGGAAAAGTTAATCATTACAACAGAACAAGGTGGGTTTACCTGATATGAAGGGATATTTCAGAGCTATACAGTTAAGGCTCATATACATAACACAAACAGAAGGTTATAATTCAAAATGAAAGGGGAGGATGATGAAGCAGGGGGATTTCAAGAAATAAAGAGAGAGTGGGATTTTTGATGCAAAACCTTAAGGAGACTAATAGCAACCATCCAGAATCTTATATTTGGAAAGCAGCAGAAAGTGTTCTATGAACTAAGACAAAGCAAGAATGAAGAAAGGAGATTTTGCCAGTAGGAATGACTGTAAGTAGGGGTACAGAAACAGGCAAGAGTGGTCTGGAATTTACTGCACAAAACTGTCAAAGGGACCGACGTATTAGGAGCAAATAACTACAGAGGGAAAGGTAATAGTGTGAAATGAGGCCAAGAAGAGGTTTAGACCGCAGGCTAGAAACTGCCTTCCCTACCAGGGATTGATATCAGATTATAAGCAAACAGAGAAAACTAGGGAATTCTTAAGTGAAACACCTGCTCTGGTGGAAATTTTACTGAAATCTAGAACAGAAGCTGCTGTTAAAAGAGTAATTAGTAGAGCATTTGAATACTGCATGATAACTATAATAATCAGTCAAGGGAAGTTAGAAAAGATATCAAGAGTGATTGGAAAAGCACTTTACAAGAGAACAATGGGAGGAGATATGAATGCTCCCAGGTATAAAGCAATGTCCAGAAGGCTTAGGATGTTTGCTTGGAAGTGTTTTCGTAAGTATTTTTATATTCCAAGAAGACTTCAAAGAATGTTTCCTCAAGTAGACAGCAAACATTAGAGATGTAATAGGGAAGAAAGGGGTAACGGGGGACATTGTTTTGGAGTGTAATGAGTTAGCAGATTTAAAAAATTCCCTACAGAGTACTATGTCAGAAATATTGGATGAGCAAATGCCTGTAACTAAGGATATGCTTTTTTAGATGGGACATAGTATCCCAATTGTCTAAACATAGCAAGGCCTTATTAAGTTTAATTCTGTTGGTTGCCCAAAAATCAGTCACTAGAACATGGACATCAAAGTCTAAACAAACTGTGTTTGAAGTACTGTGTGTTATAAAAGAGACGAAAGAACTGGAAAAAAGGAAAGGACAAAATTACATAGAAATAAATGGAAATTATGGGAACAATATATGCAAAGTAATATTCAAGAGGAGGAGGAGTAAGGTTTAAGGGAAGGCAGAAATTCATCAATTTATGTAGAGTTGGACTGATGATCGTTACAAAGAAGGAAAGAAAAGACGTGATGTATAATACTTATAAAAGGGAAAAATTATAATACAGTTTCTTTTCTGTTAATGTATGTTTGCCTGTGATAATTTAATAAAGGTGTTTAAAAATTGTAAATACGTTTCAAATGTTAACACATAGGGTAAATGTATATTGGATATATTGTCATATCAGTTTTACTAAGAAGACACACTAATGTGCCTTAAATGTTTGTATAATCTTAAAATGTGTGGTTTCATTTATGTCACAAGCTTAATCTATATACACCTGTAATATCTGTAATGTACTACTTGTGCCTGGTCATGGCTAAAGTGTGTCTGCTGACCAGTTCACCTGCCCATTTAACTGAAATAAATAGTACACACACACACACACACATATATATATATATATATATATATATATATATATATATTACTGTCAAAGGAATACAAGCAACCTTGTGATTTAGCAAAGGTTTTTTATTGAATACAAAAACTCTGGAAATTAAAACAGAACTGAATTATTTCACTCACACAGTATGCAGAAAAAAATAATGCATTTTTTTCGACAAAACAAAATTCTAAGTTGGTGTCTTCATGGTTGTACCATTCACTCTCAATTCAACAAAGAAGTAGGGAAAGAGAAAATAATGCAGCCCACAGTTTAGGCAGCTATAAAACAGTTCAGTCCAGCAATACAATCAACACTTCACTTTTCTGTTGAGGCTACTATTATAAGGAAATAACTCTAGTTTATCCTGTTCTTATAAATCTATGACAAACAGTAGCAGAAACACAGAAGTCCCAGTTAGTGGCAACTATGTCTTACACAAATGTACAAGATCCTAGTAAACTCTACAATGAGCCAGATAACTTCCATCAAAATATCGTCACTTCTAGTCATTCCCCCAGTACATCAGGCTTTCCACTACAAAATTAGCAAGGGCTGCTTCCCTCATAGTAAAAACTCACCCACTTTAAAAATGAAAGCCTGGCTTCATCCTTGCATCTTCCTGGCTCAGGTCAGATCACATCATTTGTTCAAGATTCCTTGAAAGCTTATAGTGTCCAGTAACAGAAATTTCAGGTCACATGACTAATAAGTCAGTGCTAAAATATCTGCCTTCAACCATCATACCCCGTTATGATAATGCTCCCTCTACTTCTCAGATCCAGGAGGTCAAGTGACTGCAGTGGATGTAACTTGGATCCAGGACAACCCCTTGGCATTAACATGTAGTGTTCTTGGCTAATGTTCAGCCAAGAAACTAAACTGCTGCAAGCACAACTCCCCCCCCCCCAAAAAAAAAACAGAGGGTCACTCTCAAATTTTTATTTTTGCATTGGCTCATCCATTTGACAGGAGCATAGTCAGTCACTAATGTAAATTTCCTTCCCAGCAAATAAGAACTGAGAGTAGTTAGGAGTCACTTGACAGCTAAGCACATCTTCACTGTGGCATAACAAACTTTCCTTGGGTTTAATATCCTACATAGGTGGAAGACAGGATATTCTTCCTCATCCATTATTTGTAGTATGACAGCTGTTATGCCCATGCTGGAGCATGTCTCTGTACCACAAACTCTCTGAAGAAGTCCAGTGCTATCCAAACAGCATGCATACAGAAAGCAGTTTCCGCAACCAAGAATGCTTTCTCAATCTCAAAAGCCCACCTGACATTTAGTAGTTTTCTGGGTTTGGTAAGTCCATTAAGGGACATATTAGGGTGACAAACTTATAAAATAATTTCTTGTAATAACTAGCTAGCCCTAGGAAGGCCATGACTTGCTCTTAGTCCCATGCTGTGACCATTTTATATGGCTTGATTTTTTTTTCAAACTGCAGTTTCAATGCCCCTCTACCAATAACAAATCCCAAGCAGCTGGCTACCTCTATGCCCAGCTTGCTCTCACAATGGTTAGCAATTAATCCTTTTGCCTTGAGAGAATCTAAGACTGCCTGGACCTTGAACAGATTACTTTCCTAATCCTCACTTAAAAAGATGACATAATCTAGGTAAGCAGCAACATAGTGGGCATGAGGCTACAAGATCTTGTCCATCATGCACTAGAAAGTAGCAAAGACCACATGGAGAGTAAATGGAAGTATTCTGTATGAAACATGTCATTACAGGTGAAAAGGCATTCTTCTCCTTGTCTCAGTCAAGGGAACTTGAAAGCACCCCTTCAAGAGGTCTGTGGGGGGATTGTGAGATGTTTCCAAACTTTAAACCAGTTTGCCCACTCTGTGAATTGGGTAGGTATTAAATGACAATTTGGTGAGCTTGTAAAAGTCATTACACAGACAGTACCATCTGGCATTGGTGCTAATAGTACCAGGCTGTTTCAGGCCCTTTGGAATTCATTGTTTATCCCTAATTCTGACATTTTTGTACATGTTGCCTAATGGTCTCCCTTTGAGCTTCTGGGATTCCACATGACTTTATTCTGACCCTTTACATAGGTGGTGCATTTATGTTTTATTGAACCAAATGAGTTCTACCTGGAACAACCCTTATTTCTCTTTAAACTTCTATCACCTCTTTGGTTCTGGTTAAACAAAAGGGCATGCTGGGCATCTAGGATCTCTGAGTTAATGTCATAGGTTTGTCGGCTACCTGGGGCCAGGCTTGCTATCAGCTCCTCCCAATACCTCTCAGTCTCCCAAGTCCTCAAGACACTTAAATACTACGTCTACTGAAATGCAAATTGTGCGTCACTTATCCCAATACAAATGCTGACATAGGTGATTTATAGCACCTAGTTTGACTGAGATATTTCCCTGGTTCTTTCAGTAAAAGGAAGTGTTCCTTTTTAGGTATACTATTTTAATAGTCAATGCTAGCCTGCATGTTGTAACTACAGTGCCGGCTGGTGACTTCAAATCAAAGGGGGGGCTGCAGGAGACAGCTGAATGGGTGGGGTCAATGGGAAGGGATGTGGCCAACTTGAAAGGGGAGGAGCTATACTCAAAACCACAAAAACTGTAACTTTAATTAAATACGCTGCCCTGGGTGCCAAACTGTCATTATGAGAGTGCAATCAAGACAAAATGAAGTGTAGAAGAAAAAAATATTTCAATGCATTGGCTGCATGACAGCTTACTTAATATCTAGATGGAAACAAAAAGGCTGTGAGGCATGAAAAAATAAATTACTTTTTAATACATTACTGGAATGCCAGTCAAGATCAAGTATAAGAAAAACAAGCAGCACTCAACTCAAACCACTTCTCCTTGCACTGCAGTTCTAATTAGAATTTATATTCAGCTTTATTAAATTACCAAGTAACATGCTGAAAGTAGCAATATCTGTGATACCCCCACTTGTAAAAATGTTTCTTATCCAAAAAAGACCTGCTGCCTGAACAACTATCTACTTGTTTCATGGGGAAAACATGAAGTAAAAAATGAAAAGCAAACAAGAAACAAACTCAAGATACATTGCTTAAAGTATTACTGCACAGGTTATGGACCACACATGATAGATTGGCATTCTGATTAGATTACAGGTAAAGGCTGCAAAAATGACTGCAAGTCACCAACAAATGTAATGAGCTTCTTAAAATAATGCAATACTGTCCTTTATTACAAATACTGTCATATGAGTTTCAATACCCCAGGCTTATACGTTATCTAGTTATGTAAATATTCTCTGCATGGCAAAAATAGAAAGGCTTTCAATGTTGGCAATTCTGTAACAGTATGTTTATTAAAGCTTACTTGCATCTTACAATCTCAGACAAGCTTATCTGATGGTCATTAAAGCATTGCTACTTAAACACAGAGCAACAGGCACTTTCTGAATAATAATAAGCATAAATCAACAGTATAAAAATATTACAGAAACCAGAATATTCTGCAAAATCAAGGACAGATGAAAAGCCACTGTAGTACTTGTGTCTACCTTGAATGGGGGATACTCTGCACATTTACACTGCATAACTGTTCCTTGACTTGCTTGGACACATCCAGAGTCACTACATGGGGGGAGTGGGGTGCAACAAGTATGTCACAATTTGAAATGTCTCTGGCTGACTGTGATGGCCCTGACACATTTGTCATGCCTCTCAGCTTCAGTGCAAGACATCTGGACAAAGCCATACATAGAAGTGGGACAAAGGCCCAAAAATAAGGACAATTTTTAAATATTGTTCTTATAAACTTAGAAAGATAATAGAATAGTAGGTCTTGCATTAGTATGAATTTTCTGAAGGGTATGAAATCTGAAAACTCAAATGTCTGTCATTATTTTCTAACTTCAGTCTTTAATGATTTGCCACTAATTTGCCAAAAAGAACCCACAATTTTATGAAAAATGGACCAAAAATGTGATGCAAAATATAAAATAGCCACACAATACAGCTAGGAACCTGTCAAAGAAGAGACACATTTTTAATATTAGTACTGATAACTTGAGCAGCTGACAAAATAAAAGAATTTACATGCATTTCTGAAATAAAAGTAATCTATAACTCTGATTATTACAGTTATTTATTAATTGTAAACCCTCTACGTTTTCTTCCAAAAATTGCCATTTTGCTGAGGGATTATTAGGGGAAGAGCAACATTTTGAGCCAAAATCGGGGACAGTTGAGAGGTTTGGATATGCCTACTTCTATAAAGCAATTTATTTGCACGTACCTCTCAACCTGTTAATTCAGGAACTCTGGAAAAGGCCAAATATATTGGGGGAACATATAAACAGTACTAATAATTGCTTTTGTATAAACTGAGACAGTTGATAGAATATAACAGGTCTTGTTTTAGCATGCATTTTTCTGAAGGTTATGAAGTCTGAAACTCAGTGTCTGTCATTATTTAGTGACTTAATTTCTAAATGATTTGCCAGAAAACCACATATTTTATGAGGAACAAACCAAAAATAAGAAGCAAAAATCTATTCAGTCTGTCAAAATCTGGACAGTTGAGAGGTATAGTTCAGCTGGGGCTGTCTGAGTTTGCCGCCTTTCCCCCTCACAAAATCACGGTCGAATGGAGCCTCCCCCCTGCAGCCATTCCAATGAACCATTACTTGGCTATTTCACCCAATTTACCATAAACATTAATGTGCATACTGCTTTACTTTTACGATGATTTGGACTTCATTTGAAAGTTTTATTTTACATTTTACAGCACAAACACTAAGACATCTGCTAAACAAAGCAATGCAGTCTCACAATGAAAACAGACTTAGCATTAAAACTTCTCTGTCCTTGAAACTCACATTCATTGAAACAGCACTGAAACCCACATTCAAAGAAAATACATTTTGCCAGTGGCAGATAAAGATCAACTTTAGGCTGTTTTCAAATCATAGACCCCTTGCACACGAAACATACACATGCTCTTTGATAAACCTTCCTGATTGTATTAAATTATATTCCTTGTACAATACAGTACAGTTGTTAGAGGGCATTTTAAATTTATTGTTTTGAACATTTTTCCAGTAAACAATGAAACAAAATGCATGCACCAATAATGACAAAACTGCCCAATTCAGAACATTTTTCCAGTAAACAATGAAACAAAATGCATGCATCAATAATGACAAAACTGCCCAATTCAGAACATTTCCATCATAAAAGTCTACTCAAACGTCTACAGTCCACCAGTATCAATAAATATGCACAATCTCTGAAGTAGTAAAAGTCATCTAAATAATTCCACATTAAAGAAATCTGCAACTAATGAAGAGGTTGCTTCTAGCAAACAACTTTATATTTCATTGTTTCATCTACAAATAAAGTGTCTTTTGCCCTTGAGGAATAACTTGCCTATGTTACATTAAAACAATGATAAGCTAGTAATATTGCAATAGGGAATGGATGGCAAACTGATAACAGGTTCATAGTTACTACGTATCTTCACCAAAAAGCACTGTAGCATCCACCCCCTTTGCAACACAGCACAGTATCAGCAATGCAGCTACCTACTGTGGGAGTAGAACCCACAGACTTCTGCATCAAAAGCAAGTACACTACCGCTTGTGCTATTAACAATGCAATTGGACTCGGCATAGGCAGCACTAAACATTTGTTCCCCTGCAGCTCTCAGATTCTTGTAAAATCTACTTGACACTCAGCTGTATCTCTGAACTTTGCAGCACAAGAAATCTGGAAAAAGCCAAAATGTATTTGGGGGGGGGGGGGACAAAAGCCCCAAAATCAGGGACACATTTTAAACATTGCTTGTATAATGTTGGAAAGTTGCTAGAATAAAATGCTGTGCTACCACCATACATTTTACTGCCAAGTATTGAACTCAGGACCCTGTGCAAAACAGTCAGAGCAACATACCACTATGCCAACTCATCTGTTTTTTGAAAGAAAGGAAGCCTGAAACTTAAATGTCTACCATTTAGTGAATTCAGTTCTCACCATAGCTTTCAACCTCTTAGCACAAAACACCTGAACAAAGCCAATAATGGGGGAATACAGCCCCCAAACATATTCAGTGAATTCAGTTCTCACCATAGCTCTCAACCTCTTAGCAAAAAAACACGTGGACAAAGTCAGTAATGAGAGAATACAGCCCCCAAACATATTTAGTGAATTCAGTTCTCACCATAGCTCTCAACCTTATCACAAAAAACCTGGACGAAGCCAATAATGGGGGAATACAGTCCCAAAAATAGGGACAAATTTCAAATACCCATGTTATAAACTTAGAAAATTGCTAGAATAAAAGGTTTTGTGTTACCATGTACTTTCTGAAGAATATGAAGTCTGAAATTCAAATGCCTGTTATTTTTATTTATTTAACATTTGTTAACCAGAAAAGTCTGACTTGGAACAAAAGCCAATTTTCAGCAGCGGCCCAGGAAGAAACATTCGAGACATATATCTTTGTAAGATGAGAAAACATGCAGCCTCCACACAGAAAGCACCCCAGCCAAGAATCAAACTAGAGAACCTGCAGCTGCCAGGCAACAATGCTACCAGTGCACCACTGCGCTACTGATTAATTGCGTAAGGTAACAAAAATACAGAAACCACAGATTTTATGAGGAACAGAACAGAACAAATATGAGGCAAAAATCTGCAAATTTTTTTACAAACGGTGGTGGGTAGGGAATTCAGGTCCTTGCCACCTGCAACCAAGGTGCAGGGTTCGAGCCTGAGGTATTCTATACACACCACCATGTGTTCTCTCTTGCCACCCTTATACAGCAATTGGGGCATTTCACACGCAATTTGGCTCACTTCCTAGTATAACTGAAAAGATGTGGTAGGTAGGATGACACTTAAGATGCAGAAAAAAAGGTGCAGAGTTATACTGAAATTACACCAGCCATACCAAGAGCACAAAATGTTTGAAATGGAGTGTAATTTTTAGAAAACTACATGCAAGAAGTGTCAGAACAAAGTTAGCTGCTAGAGTAAACAGCGTTAGGGCAATTAAATACAAGGAATTTTGTTTATCCAAGCAACTCTTCCCCATGACTTTCATTGAATATGGGCCAGTAAATTCATTGTTATTGTAATCTCTTCACTGAAGGATGAGCACACTGGATGTGTAGCTTATGCCACAGTATTTGAATGTGAAGCATTTAACAAATTATGCTGCTGTACTGAGCATGCATTTTTTTTACTAAATACATTTCCAGCAAAGGACATCTACCATTGAAGCGTTCTATGTCAATTCAGACTTAGTTTTGGAAGTATAATTTTTTACGTTCTTTAGATACTGAAGAAAAAGATTTAGTATGTATGTGACAGTTGAAGGATTACCTAACTGACCAAGTCACAGCCTTTTAGTAGTGGTATGTCATACTCTAATTATTTGTTCTCTACCATATCAAGGAAATGTTAGCGGTGGTAGTTAGTTATTTTCTGACCTGCCTGCTTAACGTAATTTGGAACTGTGTGAAGCCAAAGCCTCCTCTTGGTTGAAGACAGTGGAACTAATTCTGAATGGAACACCAACTCACTGCAGGACACACACAAGCACGCAGATCAACAAACACACACACAGACAGACACAGACACACACACACCTCCCGATCGTACACCCTAACTGTCTCACGGCCAGGCGATCCGATCCTGCAGCTCCTTGGGCTGGTGTGCAACAAATCCATCCTGCAGCTTCTCGGTCCTCCATGCTGGCATGATCCTGTAGCCCGCGCATACTCTCCTGCGAGATGTAAGGAGATTGGAGCCTCCTGCTATTGGTCCAGACTGCATCGCCCGCAGTCTGGACACCAGCTGGTTTGTGCGGTCGTCACCGCACAGATCTCTGATTTGGAAGGGAGGAGTTTACTCCCTTCCCTATCTGGACTGTCTGACTGAGCAATCTGGAGCTCAGAAATGCCTGAGCATGCGTGCTTGGTGTTCTGGTCTGCCTAACACAGCAGCCAGGAACTAAGCATGCATGCATGCAGTCTGAGAGATTTTTTTATTATTTTCATTTTTAGTTCTATGGGGATTGGGGACTTTATTTCACAGGTGGGAGGGCTGCAGTCCCACAGTCCTATAGCACGAGCCGCCCTGTGTAACTAAAACTGGAGGTAAACAGAACCTACTTAAATAAGGATATTTCTCTGCAAACTTTCTTTTAGCATACTTTGTGCATTTTATTATTATACTTTAAACAGTGCTACTCGGACATATTAGGGTGACAAACTTATAAAATAATTTCTTGTAATAACTAGCTAGCCCTAGGAAGGCCATGACTTGCTCTTAGTCCCATGCTGTGACCATTTTTTATGGCTTGATTTTTTTTTCAAACTGCAGTTTCAATGCCCCTCTACCAATAACAAATCCCAAGCAGCTGGCTACCTCTATGCCCAGCTTGCACTCACAATGGTTAGCAATTAATCCTCTTGCCTTGAGAGAATCTAAGACTGCCTGGACCTTGAACAGATTACTTTCCTAATCCTCACTTAAAATGATGACATAATCTAGGTAGGCAGCAACATAGTGGGCATGAGGCTACAAGATCTTGTCCATCATGCACTAGAAGGTAACAAAGACCACATGGAAAGCAAATGGAAGTATTCTGTATGAAACATGTCATCACAGGTGAAAAGGCATTCTTCTCCTTGTCTCAGTCAAGGGAACTTGAAAGCACCCCTTCAAGAGGTCTGTGGTGGTGGTGGTGGTGGTGGGGGGGGGGGGGGGGGGTTGTGAGATGTTTCCAAACTTTAAACCAGTTTGTCCACTCTGTGAATTGGGTAGGTATTAAACGACAATTTGTTGAACTTGTAAAAGTCATTACAGAGACAGTACCGTCTGGCTTTGGTGCTAATAGTACCAGGCTGTTTCAGGCCCTTTGGAATTCATTGTTTATCCCTAATTCTGACATTTTTGTACATGTTGCCTAATGGTCTCCCTTTGAGCTTCTGGGATTCCACATGACTTTATTCTGACCCTTTACATAGGTGGTGTATTTATGTTTTATTAAACCAAATTAGTTCTACCTGGAACAACCCTTATTTCTCTTTAAACTTCTATCACTTCTTTGGTTCTGGTTAAACAAAAGAGCATCTAGGATCTCTGAGTTAATGTCATAGGTTTGTCGGCTACCTGGGGCCAGGCTTGCTATCAGCTCCTCCCAAAACCTCTCAGTCTCCCAAGTCCTCAAGACACTTAAATACTACGTCTACTGAAATGCAAATTGTGTGTCATTTATCCCAATACAAATGCTGACATAGGTGATTTATAGCACCTAGTTTGGCTGAGATATCTCCCTGGTTCTTTCAGTACAAGGAAGTGTTCCTTTTTAGGTATACTATTTTAATAGTCAATGCTAGCCTGCATGTTGTAACTAAAACTGGAGGTAAACAGAACCTACTTAAATAAGGATATTTCTCTGCAAACTTTCTTTTAGCATACTTTGTGCATTTTATTATTATACTTTAAACAATGTTACTCTTTTTAACATATCCTTGGAGATTCAAAGAGTGCATTCCCAACTTATATAAGGAATACGCTTCATGTATGCAACTCCTGGAGTCAGTGGACTCGTGTGTGTGTGTGTGTGTGTGTGTGTGTGTGTGTGTGTGTGTGTGTGTGTGAGAGAGTGAGTGATTATTGAGCTGCAAATTATGTGTTTCAATTGTCCTGATATTATATCTGAAATAGGGGAATTATATCACCTACTTTCAGTGACAAATTTCCCTGGTTCTTAAAGTACTGGGCTTTGTTTCCTTTTTAGGTACACCATTTTAAACTGTCAGTGTTAACCTGGATATTATAAGTTCAGTTAACAACACATACTTCAGTGAGGTAACCGCTCTGCAAACTTTATTCCAGCATATTTTGTGCATTTTGTAATTACATTTAATTTAACCAGTGTTAAGGCTCCATATCATCTCCTTGTTAGGTCTGTGAAAACTGAAAGAAAAACCAAGCCAAGATAGAGTTACAGCTACCTTAAACCTCATTTAATGGAGGTCCATGGGGTATATACAGATAACCCGTAAGGACATCAAGTGTTTCAGCTATGTGGCTTCTAAATGTCTATCACTCTTTATTTTTAAAGTTTTTATTAGTACATTCAGGCCAATAAAGCCAAACCCCACTAGCTGTGGACCTGCATGTTCCAGCCTTTTGAGTGACCTCATTAGCACAGCATAACTGCATTGTTTAGTTATAATTTATAATTACAGGGTTTTAAACCTAGCTGATGCCCATAAACATAAAGCTGCCAGCAAAATATCCCAACTAACATCCAAACCAAATTCTGTGAGTATGTTCCCATCTCATCCGGGGGCTACATTTTATTTAAACAGCTCCTAAAGTGAGCAAATAAATGCCTTTTATTTGTATTTTCAGTGACTAGGGAGCTGCAAATTGTATGCTACACTTGCCCTGATATTGTAGCTGAAATGGGGGGAAATATATCACCTACTTTACATGAGGTAATTTCCCTACTTCTAACAGTCCAAGGCTGTATTCCTTTTTACATTTAATATCTGAAATTGTTAGTGACAGCCTGGGCACTGTAACCGAAGTAGAAGGTAAACTGCGCCTAATTCAGTGTGGTAATTCCATGTAAATTTTTTTAGTGCACTTTGTGCAGTTTATTACATTTACTTTAAACAGGTTTGGGCTCCTGATCATCTCCTTGGTGGTTCAGTTGGCACATTCCCGTTTTGTCTAAAGTCTCTACTCTGTTTACTTACGCAGCTCCTGAAGCATGCAGACATGAATTCTAAGTCATAGCATGCAATCATACATGACACATAGATGCAAAGATGCATATCTGCATCTGTGCATGACTAGCAGGACCAGCTGGGCCCAAAAGACCAGTGGCAGTTGTTCTAAGCAAAAATAATCTACAGAAAAAAAGCAACAGCAGTTAATTAAAATGTTTTATATACCAGTTAAAGGATAGGTGCTTGTCTTACAGCTATAACTTTAAAATAACTATAAATAACAAATTAGTTTTACTTAAGGTTGTTTGGGCAGAATTACCACAGAACTGAGAAGATATTTTGTTTTTGCAATCAGAAGTAAAATACATATGAAGATTTACCTATCATTTAGAACAGTTTAAAGTAGCTATCAGACAGAACACTAGGTTACAGGAATTTCTTGCAAATGAAGGCAGAGTAAAAAAAATGTGCGCCTTCTTCAACCAGGAGCAAATTATATAGGATTATTTTCTATTATTTAGATCAGTTTTTAACAACTTCTAGGATGAACATTACAGATGCATTCCATTTTGCAAGAGGTGGCACTGACATAAGTCTACAACGTGTCTTTCTAGTAATTCTCAAATTTCCACTTGCTTCTAGGGGAACTGCTGTTGTATGGTTCTTTCCACTTAGTCTAGGCACTCATCTTAGCAATTTTGATAATATGGAGGATTTTATTGTTTTTTAATAAATTTAAAAAAAATTGTATGTGTGTGTTTTTTTAGGATAAACATTCCTGTCACCATACCTCTCAACTCCTTAGCTCAAGACTTCTGGGCAAAAACATATGTAACAGTGGGACAATGGTCTTAAAATCATGCACATTTAAAAAAAAAAGGTATTGTAATTAATTTAAAAAAAATAATAAAACAACAGGTTTTACATCAACATTCATTTTTGAGCAACATTAAGTATGAAATTCTAATGACTGGCAATTCATGAACTTACTAATATTTTGTGATGTCACATAATCAAAGCTTTCACAAGGGACAGAGCAAAAATATGAGACAAAATCAGAGAGATTATGTAAAATCAAGGACAGTTGAGAGATATGCTTGTCGCAAACGTAAGCAGTACTTTGAATAGTACTAAAGGATGCTCCACCCTTACAAAAACAGACAGACATGGAAAAAAGTAAGCAAGAGAAAAATAAAGAGCTTGTTTATGGCCAAAAAATGAGACATAAATGAAAATACATTTAGTCAGGGACAGATGGAAATCAGAAGCAGATTACAACATGTGCAGAAGTACGCAGGGAACAAACTTTAGTAAAAGATAATCAGACTGAAACTGAAATTCTGAAGGTAAGAAAAAAGTAGAAAAGGGCATAATGGAAAAAAGGTTACAGAGGTTAAAACTGAACTTGGTAAGGGGAGGGGGGATGTCAACGGAACTACAGAGAGGGTATCACTAGAAGAGAGGTTGTACAGTTCTTTTTAGCATGGAAAGTAAAAGTAGAAATAATGAAAAAATAAAGAACCTAGAACATCTATCTACAGGAGACAGAAGAAAAAATCGAAGTTTCTTATATTGCAAAATAAGATTACAAGAAAAATTAAAAGGCAAAAGGATAGACTTGTCGACAGAAAAACGATGAAAATTTGTAACGAGCAAGGCATACATCATCAAAAGATGCATTATAGGAAAAAATAGAAATACTGTGGGTTCCAGGTCTTTAAGAATGCAGTCTTAACTAAAAAAGGACAAATTCTACACAAAAGGAATTTCTTGAAGACAGGTACAGAAAATTATAATCTTGCTGATTTTTATTCTAATAATTCATATACAACTATTGATAAGGCAACTTACTGTATCCCACACATAATTCAGTACAACTAAGTGCGAAAGAAACTCTGGTTATAGCAGATTATAATAGTCATGTGTCTACCAAGGGCAAAAATTAGAGACATTAAAAAAGCTCTATCAAAGTTTCTACAAGTCAACAAGAAAACTCAAACTTTAATAGTCTAGTGACATTGTAACAAAGATAAAAGACTACTGGATTCCAGTTACCTTTTCTGATACTGTATACAGAGATATCTAACAAGAGACCCTGAATTGCAAAGCAATTTGGACGAATACCAACATAATAACCTCAATCAAATGCAAAGCATTTTGACATTTATAAAGTGGAGACGTGGTCCAAAGAGGGAAGTTGTCCTCGGATGCAGCCAGTCAGGGTGGGGAACAGGGAAAGGGGTAAGTGGATAGGGCATTTAAAATTTATATAAAAAACACCAGACAGAAACACAAATGGCCGAACCTCCAAGACGCCCTTATGACCCATGACTGGCCCCAGCAACACCAGAGCAAGTCCAGGGGGGAGGGATTAAAAGAATACTGGTAGACCCAACTTGGAGGTGGGGCATTGGGGGCTTTGACAATATCAATGACAGTATCAGTGAGGTCCAAGGGGACCAAAAAAAAAATAAGTTATGTACTCACCATAACGTTCCAGCTGAGTAGGTAACTTCATTTGTCAGCAACCTGTGGGTATCGGATCCGACAGCTTTCCAAGCTAAAGATCCGAGCTCTCAGCTCCTCCCCCTTACCCATAATACCCTGCTACCTTCCTCCAGTCCTCAGATCGAGTTTGCCATATTATCTACCAACAACAGTCAAACATACTCGAAAGAGAAACGCTAACCTGATGCGTGACAGAAGGAAAACATTCCGTCGTGAATACGACCACGAAACAGGCTAGGGAGAAGGAGGGGGGGGTCGGTTGCTGACAAATGAAGTTACCTACTCAGATGGAACGTTATGGTGAGTACATAACTTCTTTATCTGAAGTAGTTAACTTCATTTGATCAGCAACCTGTGGGACAGAGTCCCCAGCTACCAAAAACCTGGGAGGCCCTCAAGGAAGGATATTCTGGAGCACCGCGGAGCCAAAGGCTGCCCTACCTCTGGATATCAGATCCAGCTTGTAATGAGAAATGAAGGTATGAGAAGAGGCCCAAGTAGCCGCTGAGCAGATGTCATCTAAGGGAACCCTTGACCAAAACGCTGCAGAGGTAGCCATAGAATGGGTAGAGTGAGCATGGACCCTCAAGGGTTTTGGCCGACCGGAAGCTGTATACATGTGTAAGATGCAGTGGGATATCCATCTAGCTAAGGTAACTTTCGTAATAGGCTTGCCTAAGGACGGCTTAGCGAAAGACACGAAAAGCTGATTCGATTTGCGAGAAGCAGCTGTCCTGCGCAAGTAAAATCGCAATTGTCTATGCACATCCAACAAGTGCAGTCTGCATTCCCCTTTGTTCTGAAAGTTGGGGAAGAAAACAGGCAAATTGATGGTTTGATTGATATTGGTCTCAGAGGCTACCTTAGGCAAGAATGAAGGATTAGTCCTGAGAGAAACTCTGTCCTTATGGAAGACCAGGTACGGGGGTTTTGTACAAAGGGCTTGAAGTTCAGATACTCTTCTAGCTGAAGTAATTGCAATCAGGAAAGCAGTTTTCCAAGATAAGAATTTTAAATCGATGGAAGCTGCAGGTTCAAAGGGTGGACCAATTAGCGCCTGAAGAACTAAGGTCAAGTCCCATGGGGGAACCACATTCTTGACCGGAGGTCTTAACAGAAAGATGCCTTTCAAAAAGGTCCTGCATATCTTAGTGGAAGCTAAGGGACCAAGCTTGTCCCCGATGTGGAAATGACAAATAGCAGCCATCTGAACCTTGATAGTAGAAGCACTGGCCCCTTGGTGAAAAATGTGGGTCAGAAATTCAAAACTGTTGGAATGGGAGCCGTAAAAGGGTCCAAATCCCTATGTTTGGCCCAGATGGAAAAACGCTTCCATTTACTCTTGTAGATCTTCCTGGTAGAAGGTTTATGCGCAGCTACCAAAATAGATTTTACAGAAGACGAGATACCGGGAGTCCTAGCCATTAGTGGAACTGGATCAACCAAGCTGTGAGCTTGAGGTCATCCAGGTTCGGAGTTTGCAATCCCGAAGGATGAGAGATCAGATCTGGAATGGGATCTAAGACCCAAGGAGGAGCTAGGATGTGAGAACGCAGATACGGGAACCAGATCTGGCGAGGCCAGAATGGGGCTATGAGGATTATTTTGCTCCCAAACCAATGAGCTTTCTGCAGAAATTTTGTCATTAGCAGAAGAGGAGGATAAGCATTAAGAAGACCGGGCGGCCAAGCATGAACCAGAGCTTCTCTGGAACTCTCCCCCGGTGGGGGAATTAGAGCGAAAAACTTGCTGCATTTTGCATTTGAATGAGACACGAAGAGATCGCAGCAAGGCTGACCCCATCTGAGGAAGATCTGTTTAGCTACTAAGGGGGTTAGAGACCACTCGTAATGTGTGAGGATAGAACGACTCAGCTTGTCTGCTAGGATGTTGGACCGACACGGAATGTGCGTTGCTATCAGAAAGCGGTTGGTGGAAATCACCCATTCCCACACTCTCATAGCCTCTCGACAAAGAGGGTAAGACCTGGTTCCTCCCTGTTTGTTGATGTACCAGACTACCGCCATGTTGTCTGTCTGAATTGCAATAGTCCCTGAGGAAGAAAGTCTTGAAGGGCTTGCAACGCTAAAAGCACTGCCCTCATCTCCAGAACACTGATATGCAGAACGGTCTCTACAGGGGTCCACGTGCCAGTTCTGCCCATGCAATGACCCCCCCCCACCCCCACCCGAGGCGAGAAGCGTCCGTGGTCAGTGTGGTTTGGGGTTGAGGCATCAGGAATGGTCTCCCTTCTCGGAGCTCTCGGGAATGGAGCCACCAAAGAAGGGAGTTCCTGCAAACCCTGCTTAGGGAAATCGGAGAATCCAATGGGTGAAGGAGGAGGGACCATTGGACCTGAAGGGTCCATTGAAGGACTCTCATGTGTAACCGAGCAAGAGGTGAAAGGCTGATGGCTGCCGCCATGGATCCTAGGGCTCTCAGGACTAATTCTGCGGGTGGGGCTGGGGACTGTAGAAGCTCTATTACATGGAGTGACAAGGTGCGTAACCTGTCTGCTGTCAGAAAGGCCGTGGACTGAAGCGTGTTTATCCTGGCCACTATGAAATCCACAACTTGAACAGGATGAAGAGGCGACTTCCTGAAATTTATGGTAATGCCTAGATGATGGGCCAAGAGTAAAGAATAATCCCTGGCAGAACAGTGTAGATGCCTGGTGGGGGCAGTGAGGAGCCAGTCGTCTAGGTACGGAAAGACCTGAATTCCCTGAAGTCTCAGGTGGGCTGCCACAACTGCCATGACCTTGGTGAACACCTTGGGGGCTGTGGTGAGGCCAAACGGAAGAACTCTGAACTGATAATGACTGCCCCTAGCCGAAAGCAGAGAAACCTTCTGGATCATCTGTCCATGAGAATGTGGTAGTACGCATCCTTGAGGTCTATGGAGCACATCCAGTCATTCTCCTGCAGGAGGGGGAGAATACGATTGTAGAGTGACCGTCCGGAATTTCTCTTTGGCAATGAACAGGTTCAAAGTAGACAGGTCGAGAATTGGCCTTAAGTCCCCCGTCTTTTTTGGCACCAAAAAGAACCTGGAGTAACTGCCCAACCTGGACTGCTCTGGGGGGACGTGCTGGATGGCCCTTTTTTCTAGTAACTTCTGTATTTCTGAAGCCGCAGCTTCCCTCTGATTGAGTGGAACATTGGGGAGGCGCTTCGCTAGCTGGGGAAGATTCAGGAAGGGGATAGAGTATCCTCTGGATATTATTCGGAGCACCCAGCGATCTGTAGTAATGGACTCCCAACTTGCTAAATGCACCGAAAAACGCTCCCCGACTGCCTCCAGAGAGGGACAGTCGGGCAACCCCTCAGGGCTGCTGTGCGGGTCGGTCAGAGAAGGGTTCTCTCAACCCGAAATTCTTCGGCCCCCCTCTGCCTCTGGGCCGGCATCCACCTTGTCCTCCTCTGCCTCTGAAGGACGAAGGGTCCGGAGCGGGATGGGACTGCTGAGACATCCGGAACCACATCTTCTTTTGTCCTCTCTGGTTCCTTGAGAAGGACCTTTGAGGAGCAGAGAAGCGGATTCTGACGGCAGACAGCATCTTCCTGTCTTTTTCGCTCTGGAGTAGCGTGTCACGGACTGTTTTGCTGAATAGCGCAGAACCAAAGGGAGCGTTCGCAAAGGACGCCTTAAAGGGTTCCACAAAGTTGCAAAGACGGAGCCAGGCATGGTGCCGCAAGGCGACCCCTGCTCCGCTGGCTCTAGCCACCCCCTCCATGGCATGGGAGAGAAGTCGCATAGAAGTGTTTGATATTGACTTTAGAGTGGCCATGCGAGCCGAGAAGGTCCGTTTGTCCTCGGCCGCCATGGACTCCAGGGGAGACCCAGCATACTCCTTTATCAGATCCCGCTGAAGCCTAATCACATGTGCCAGATAATTCACCGCCCTTATAGAAAAGGTGGCTGAAGCAAACATCCGCTTTCCAATACAGTCCATCGTCTGAGACTCCTTATCAGGACGATGGACCGAGGAACTTTCTTGTGCCAGTTCCTTCTTGGTGGCAGCCGCCACCACCATGGCATCTACCGGGGAACCTTTATTCCATGCTGGTTCGTCAGAAGGGGGACTAAGAATTTTATCCGGTCTCCTAGGGACTGGCTCCACAGTGTCCGGCTCCTTCCAAGCCCTGGTAGTAATCAAGTCTACCAGGGGGTCGGCTGGGGGGGACCCAAGAAGTAGACGGGCCTGTGTCGAATGCCTCCAGAAACACAGACTCATCTGAGGAAGGCTTCTGGGCTAACCACCCCCCTCTTATGCGCAGCATCTCCATAATGTCTCCAAAGGAGACGTCCTCTGGGGGTGACCTGGGGGAACCTTCCCCTTCCTCTAAGTCCGTGTCCTCCGTGAGGGACTCGGGGGAGTCCAAGTGCCTCCTCTTACACTTTCATTTGTGAGGGACTTCCTCGGCGGGGATGTCCGAGGAGGGCTCACCAACAGGGTCCTGTTCCTCTATGGGAACTAACTGGGGCGCAGACGCAGGCTGTCCCTGGGGCCGGACGATGGAAGACAGGCCCATATGCGAGGGAGTGAAGGGTGGATCCGTAGCACAGACCGGGGACTTCGAACTCCTCGACAGCACCCTATCCCCCACGTTAAAGGCCGAAGGTGAACCACTCTCCCCTGGCTCCGAGAGTAGTCCCCTCGGCTCTGACGTGAGGACCGGTGTCGTAACCGACGCGATTGGACCTGAAAGGGAAGTGTGCTCTAACAGCAACGGAGCCAAAGACACACTCACCCCTGCGGATCCGAAGCTCGGCTCTCGGCCCCGAGAGCTCAGATCCAAAAGATGACCCGATAAACTCGGGGGTAAGGCCGGTGTTGAAGTAGCAACTACTATCAGCGCCGACTCCCCGGCTCCGAGATGACTGGGATCCGACGACTCCAAAACCCGATAGTGGATTGGAGAAGGAGCGATGGGTGCAAAGAAAGGGGCCGAGCTCCCTCCCGGAGGGGGTGGAGGCAGGAGCACTCCCATCTGCATCTGGGCCTGCAGGAATCGACACATCATCTAGTCCATATCTGCATCAGACAGACTCCTGATAGACCTGGAAGAAGTCGTCGAGACAGGCCGGGAAGGCCGCCTAGATGACCTCGAAGATGACCGGGACTCCTCCTCCAGCTCCGGAGAGAAGCGTGGAGAATGGAGCCGAGAGGGGGAAGACCTGGAAACCCTCACCGGGGAACAAGTCAACTTAGCTGGCAGAGCTGAAGGAACTGATTCGGCCTGCCACTTATGGCTCTTGTGCCTATCCCTCACCTTCTCTCAATGTCTCTTCTCTTCTCTTTACTGGAAGAGTCCCCCTCTCCCTGGGAAGCAGCGGGAGGTTGAGTCCCAGCCAGGGGAGTGGGAGCTGGAGGCTGGACAGTCGCAGCCACGACTGGCGCCACTGAGGGAGAGGAGGAAGAAGAATCTGGGGGCAAGAGTCCCGCCAAGATTAGCTTGTTCCTCCTGTCCCTCACAGCCAGGGGTTAAAGGCTGCACAAATCTGGCAGCCCAATGTTAAGTGGGCTACCCCCAGGCAAAGAACGCACTGAGTCTGGCCATCCGCTGGGGACAGCTTATGACCACACTCAGCACATTTTGAAAAAAAATGGCCTTAGGGCCCTCGGCCATCATGCTCAAGCACACACCCTAGCACACACAGAAAGGGGAGGGAAAACACTAATTTACCACTGAAAGTAAATAAAAAATGGTTTAACTAAACTATGGGTCTATAACACACTGTCACACACTCAGATCGCTAGAATTTAAACACGAAAAATCCTAAAATCCTCTCACCAAAAAATGCCAAGAGTTCGTCCCTTATGCTTCAGAAGCTGCAGCAAACGAGATCTGAGGTCTGATGGGAGGTAGCGGGGTATTATGGGTAAGAGGGAGGAGCTAAGAACTCAGATCTTTAGCTTGGAAAGCTGCCGGCTCGGATCCATGTCGGATCCAATACTCACAGGTTGCTGAACAAATGAAGTTAACTACTTCAGATACACGGTTTAATTAAACTGTGGGATTATTATACACACACACACACACACACACACACCGAAAAAACTATTTTTCTAAGAAAAATACTCCTAAAATCCTCTCTCCTAAAATGCTAAGAGCTCGTCCCTAATGCTTCAGAAGCCACGGCAAATGAGATCTGGGGACTGGAGGGAGGTAGCAGGGTATTATGGGTAAGGGGGAGGAGCTGAGAGCTCGGATCTTTAGCTTGGAAAGCTGCTGGCTCGGATCCGAGGTCGGATCCGATACCCACAGGTTGCTGATCAAATGAAGTTAACTACTTCAGATAGCATGGTTTACATATAAATATAGCTGGGAAGATGATACTTGTAAATGCCTTACTAAAATATAGCAATGATTAAAACCAGACTTTTTAGGATGTGATCTGGGAAGCAAACAAAATATAAATCAGATTAAGTTAAACTCAGTACTCCCAGAAATGTGGTTGTCTAAGCTTGCTGATAACTTAAAGCTTGCCACTGTTACACCCTCATCCAATGATACTAAACTGCACCAAAAGTTGCTGGAATACGCATATATTTGGTGTACTGAAATCAGTCTCAAGCTAAATGCACAATTGTGCAACATAGTAGCATTCAGCAAAACAGCTGCTCCCATGTCATATAAGTGGCACTCCTCTTCAGACAGATACGGTCATTAGAGACCTGGATACTTATGTGGACACCTCTCTCTCATTCAGTCATCATGTTTCCAACACAGTCAGAACATCCTTCTAGCTATCCCAGCAAATTTCCAAGAGAATGTCTTCATGATTCAAAGAAGTAATCTTATCACTGTTCTCTTCCCTTATCAGCTGTATCACTAAATACAGTGCCCTCTTTAGTATGTACAAATCCAAGCATACTGCTCAAATGGAAAGACCCCAGCAATGTTTAACCAAGAAAGTTAAAGGTCTTAAATACTTCAAATATCCTAACAGATTAGCACAACTTTTCTTATACTCTGCTGCCTACTCAATGCTCTAAGGTGACCTGTGTCTCACATTTCAAGCCATGAAAGACCCAATACTTTTTAGCTCCTATTTCTTTGCAAAACCAGTGGCTCTACAAGCATTCCTACTAGGGACCTCAATCTACATCAAGAAATAAAAGTTCATGCGAGGGATAGGTTTCTAACTCAACGTGATCTCAACCTATGAAATAAGTTACTGCTACATGTCAAAGTACCACTTTGTCTGCTTTCAGGGCTAGTCCTGATGACCTGATAGGCAGACAAAAAATAATACTAATGTTATCATGTGAGGCCCTGCTTAAGTGTTAAGCAATATTAAGTTCTTGTAAAGGGTGGCAAGAACTTTTAACTGTGTCTTCTTAGAGGTGTTGATAGCTAGGCATCTTACGGTTCCTGTGATCGCTTGCCAAGTATTGTTCCTATGTAATGAAACAACAAATCTTACTGGAGTTTGACTGGAGGGATGCAATATGTTTGATTGTTTTCTGTGGTTATTTGTTAACCTTACAATCTGCTAAAGTTCAGATATCACAGTTCCAATGTCTAGCATTTTCACTAAGGGAGAGAAATAGTTCGATAGTAACTCTGCCAAAGGGCATTTCATTAAGCATGTTATCAGGTATCAACAATTCCTTAGTTCTTCAAACAATGACAAATCAAGTTTCAAAGCTATCAGGATCAGAATAGAATTAAATGAAGGGTGTGCAGATTAATCAACACCCAATTAAAGTTGCTGGTCAACTGCAGTAGTAAACAGGACATCAAGTTTTGCTGGTAGCAACCCTGGCTGTGAAAGCAATTTTACATACCAGAAGCTGAGGTAGAGTATACTGCTTCCTGAGGGACAGATGTACTAGGCTTTCCCAAGGGTTTGCTGGCAGAAACAAGTGGGATGAGTTGGCAGACAACCTAGACATTATTCAGACTAACAAAGACATGTTGGGTGGACTTTCTTAAGTGTGAATGTGGGCAAGAAACTGCAATGTTATCACGGCAAAACTACGTATCCAGGGAACAAGCAGTAGGTGTGAAGAAACAAGGAAGCTCAGACTGTCCCTTGATGTAGCATTTAACAAAGTAGAAGAATTTTGGAGTGCCTTTCCTGCCTATTCTTTTCTGAGGAATTCACTGGAAAGAAGGACTCAGGACCTTGGATGTTACACAAAACAAGGCTCATCATTACATGTATTGTATTGACCAGTTAAAATGGCTAAGTGGGGACAAAGGAAGAGAAAAAAGAAATTGTGAAACTAAAGACCTACATAATATCAGTTACTCCTGAAAACATAAGTCACCATAATTGGCTACCAAAGCTGAGAAATATAGACTAGGGTCTTTGGTCAGTTCCCAGAAAGAATACAGATTAAAGAAGTTGGCAGTGTCACTTATAGAAGTCATCAGAAGATGATGGAACAGATAGGTAAAGGAAAAGTGTCTTCTAACAAAACTTTCAGTGCCTTCTTTCAGGGAAATCTTTGTGGCTTTACGGTCATAGCTAAAAGCAACTGATGGGTGGCCATGCTCATTTATGGTACCTTCGACACTTACAAAATAGAAGGCACCTTATTATGGATCAACACTGACAATACTCACTAAGGAAACAAGTAAATGAAGACGACCCTGGCCTACTAAAGGTAGCTTATAGTCTGTCTTGAATGTTAAACTTCTTTTGTTAACATCTGACAAAAGTGCACCTGAATATTAAGTAAAATTTGCAGCTTTCAGTTCTACAGTTAAGAGTATGCACGCGCGCGCACGCACACACACACACACATCTTTCATACAAAAAAGTGGTATTGATTTTTTTCATATAAAATGGTTCAAATTATGTCCAAGACAAATATGTAGTTTTAACCACTTTCTTAGAGAAAGAATTACCAAATACTATGACAACGGGGGGGGGTACTAATGATGGAGGAGTCATCTTGTAAAGATATTGTCCAGTCACCAGTGACACTGGCAAACCAGCACTCACTAAACCTTAGCAACATCTCCAGGTGTTTCTCCAGTATTATCTTAGGGATGCCACCAGGTGTCTAATATTGTCTGCTTATATTTATGTTAATAACTGTAAAACCATGCTACTGCATTCTGGCTATTGAAAGAAAAAAAAAAAATTATATGCACAAACTGTAATACCTTTAGGATCATGTCATCTCACAAGAAAAACAAAAACAAATAATTTACTCTGAAACTTTATAACTACATCATCAATAGGTGCAAAAGAATACCACTAGTAATGTCCAAAGTGACTCTCATAACTTGGCTACACTCATTCTCAAAACAGGCGTTAAAGACATAGATTTGTTCAAGCCTGGAAATACAGATGCATCGAGCCTCAACTGCCAGTGTAATTCCCTGTATTCAAGTTTGCTGTCCCAACAGCCACCCCTTGGGTCAATCAAAACTATCTCCAAGATGCTAAACTTGAAACCAGAAATCTCCATACAAACCAGGAAGTGTTTATACAGGGCATTGTTTGTGTTTTCTTTACTTATGTCATAACAGTATTTGTATATTCTCTTTTTGAAGGCTCTCTCAGTCTTTCCTACTAAACTCTCAAACACCCATTACACTTAGCAATGTACATAATATCCTTGGTGTTACAACTCTCTGGGGAAATGTAAACCTTATTTTTGCGAAAATTATGCAAAACAGTGTGAGGTCTATTAAAATGAAACTGCATTGGGTTCATTTTCCACATTTTGTAGTCCCCCTAACCTTAGTTAGGTTACATCTTGGGTTTGCTAGCATGTTTTGTCCCTCCCAGTCTTATAAACAAAACTGGGTTTGGTTCTTGTTTTTTCTAAAACCCATTCGTTGGTTTTAAAAATACTCCAGTTTTTACTAACAATATCTTTAATGCCAAAAATGTTAGAATTATATTCCACCACTAGTACTTTGTCATAGCTGATTTGTATCTTTAACCCTTGTTTTGAGAATGAGGGCAGCCAATTTATGACAGTCACTTTGGGCGTTACTAGCAGTATTCTTTTGCCCCTATCGATGATGCAGTTAAGTTTCAAGGTAAAATTATTTGTTTTTGTTTTTCTTGGGTGAAATGACATGACCCTAACTAAAGGTATTACAGTTTATTCATATGCATTTTTTATTTATTATTTTTTATATGTATATATACAGTTTTCATATGAAATGAAGACAGATGGATTTTTTTGTGTGCTGGTTTATTATACATAGTGTCCCAAGGAAGACTGCATCGACTATTGTTTAAGTGTTCGCAACAATTTATTACACAACAGTTTACATGTCCTTTATTTTTCAGTGTATGAAACACTTGTTTTTGGTGTGCTGGACCTTTAAGTTTGTCAATTAGTAAAGTTCTGGGATAATACTTAAATGTAGAGAGGTAGGGTTGATTTTTGTTCCATGAAGTCCTGTACTAACTTACCTGTTGAAGGATGAAAGCCCTTAACCAACGATAAATGTTCTGGTACTTGGTTACTTGCTTCAAGAGTATGTTTTTCTATGGTTAATCCACTCTAAACCACTGATTTATGTGTTTTTGGTTGTTTAGTAGTGGTGCTTTGACATCTCATTTGTGATACTTGCATTACATGTGTATTAGCTAATGCTGCCACACAAAATATCACTATAAGAAAAAACACATCTGAAGAGTGTGTAACATTATTGGAAAATAGCTACTGAACTGAGTACTGTGCAACAAGCTACTGTAATTCCTGGATCACAACACTCAAACCTCATAGACAGCAGCAATATCACATCAGGGCTACAGTGAACCGTGAAAGCTGTGAGAGTTGAGATAATAAATTTGTAAACAGGCCTATAAAAGTGTTGATGTCCTCTATGCAATGTCTCTAATTTTCATTGCGTGGCAGTTAGCAGTGCCATAGGACTGAAGGTAAATTTTCAGTAGTTTTTACTCAGAACGAGAAATGACAATTACTGTTCCCCACCACTGATTACCAATGCTTATTTGTGCTAACAGTCACACAACGGAAGATCCAAAACGTATATTGTTAAATTGGGCATGCTCACAAGGAAGAAAAGTAATAAAGAGACCAAGATCACCTACCAACTATCAGACAGTATGTCTGTTGATTAAGCCATTCCAGCATGTTAGTAATGTCCTCTTTTTATATATATAATTTTAATACACTCATGCAAGACAGATGATGCCAGATGTAAACACATACCCATGTGTAAATTAGAGTTTGCAGACTTGTGAATTAGCTGCTGACACCACAGAATAAGTGATAACACAATTATCAGAAAGATCACAGTTGAAGGGATAAACTGAGCAGTGTGTTTGAATGGATATAGGCAACCTTAAAATGGACCTGCACCTGTGAAAGTGTTATAACTACGTAGCATTGTACACACTAATATCTGTTGAGGAAGCCATTCCTGCCTATTACCACTTGATTTTGCATATACAAATACAAGTTACACACTACTCGATTTGAACTTATGCCTATCTAGGTCAGCACTCTCCAAACCCCTGCACCAGTTGATGATGCCACACAAGAACTCGTATCACAGTTGTCAGAAAACACAAAGTTAAAGGGATAACTTGAACAAATATGTTGGAATGTCAAAAGGTAGTGCAACCAATCAAAACCCTCTCCTTGTGTAAATGTAACCTCTAAGCAGAAATGTACACAATCATATCTGCTAAATAATTGGTTATGTACACATTCATGCACAGTACACACTGCTGAATTCAAACCTGTGTTTATGTAACTCACGTAGTCTCTACACTAACATATGATGCCACAGAATAACTCATACCACAGATGTCAGAAAGCACACAGTTGAAGTGTCAGTTTGTGCAGTATGTTACAGTACATATGGCTTCCTTAAAAATAAATGACAGCAATTGTGGATCATAACATTCTCCAAGTGGAAATGTTAGCACTATGGGGAACTGTAAACGTAACATCTGTGGAGAAAGCTGGTCCTGCCTATTGTCAAATAGTAATATAGTAGTTACACTCAGCCAACTGTTGAACCCACAGAAGAAATCATATCTCACTGTATAGAAGGCAAACATTAGAAGAGTTATCTTGAGCAGGGTGTCTAAACACATATGAGCACCTTTGAAAGGGGAAACATCACTTAGGATTCAAATGCTTTACCTGTGGTAATGTTACCCTCAAGCAGAATGCTGCATCTCACAGCTCTTTTTCTCAAATATTTTATTAGGATTTAAAAAAAATATAACAATTCATAACAGAAAAAAAAGAGACAAATTTTGTGAACAAATTAACCACTCACATTGAAAAACTTCATAACAAATAAATTAAAATAAAACTATTTACAAAGGTATCTACTTAAACATAATTGTCAGTCATTCAAAATATACTTCTATTTCATATCATGTTACAGTCAAGTTTCTTGAGTATCTCTATAACCTTTAACCAGGAGTTGTAATACAAGTGATTTTACCAGTTCTCACCTTGATTGTAGACAGTTCTAGCTGAGAAACATTAACTGCAATATTTTTAAATTCTTTAAACAATGGACAAGTTTCACTCTTCCAGTTTATAGTAATTACTTTATGTGCTATAGCTAATAAAGTTCATAAAAGTGAATATTTTGATCTGGAAACACATTTAGGTATTGGAATATTAAACAAAATCAAAGATTTAGTTAACTGAAACTTATAATTAAAAACAGTTTGCAGAAAAAAAATCAAAATTTCCCAAAATGTTTAAGCAATTTACAATTGTAAAACATGTGCTGCCAGTTTGCTTTCAATTGTAATTTACATCTCCAACACCCAATATCTTGCTTAAACATTAATTCCATTTTATGAGGAGTAATAAAGGTCCTATGTATAAATTTCCAAGAAAGCAAGTTCCATTGCAATGAAAGAGTTGTCCGCTTTCAAGAAATTTGCATTAACTTTTTATCATTCTTCACTAGGAGTATGATTACTTATTGATCCATAATAATCCCCAAAATTATCTTTATAATACAATTTTGTATTTTTCATTATGTTACATATTTCAGATAGGTACCCTTTTCCTGTTACTGTTTGGTTTCCTATAATAATCATAAATTCTATAAATTTGGGGACAAGATCCTTAACAGTTATTTCTAATTTACTTCTAATATACTACCTTAAAGTTTGTATGTCTAACCACATTTCACTATTTATATCATATTTACTCGTAATGTATTTCATCGAAAGAACTTTTCTGGAGTCCAATAGCTGATGCCAATATATTAAATCTTTTCCTAAATACAGTAATTTTTGAGATATCAGAAGTGTTTATGACATTCTGTGTACAAGCTATAGGGTATAACAGAAATTACCATGCTCTAAATTCTGGGATTTTATTGAGATAATTTTTAAATATGTTTAATGTATTAGTTACATATTTAGAAAACATACGTTTATTTTTATTCTCCAAAACACATTCCTTTACCAACCAATATGAATTGGATAATATTTTACTAAATTGAACTGGCAAAGAGTGATTCAATTTTAACCAAATAAATTCCTGTAGTCGCTTCACCTAGCAGAATACAAGGATTTAACCATAATGTATATTGTCTTAACAATGGAAGATAACGCATACATTTTTATATCTGGGAGGCCAATTCCACCAGATGACCAATCTTTTAGATGATGATTTAACACTATCCTAGGTTTATTAAAGTTTCGTTTATTAAATTGATGTATATATTCTTTATAAAGAGGAAGAGAAATAGCTAGTATAAGATACATATTTTGGAAAGATAAGCATTTTAATTAAGAAAAGCCTATCTTCCATTGTAAAAAAAAAAAAAAAAAAAGTATGCCAACTATTCATAAGTTGTTTTATTTATTTAAAATATTGGTATAATTAATTGTTAATGTTTTATTAATATCATTTGATAATGTAAATACCTAGATACTTAATTTTATTATCTAGAATTATATATTTAGAAAACTTCTTATTCATATTTTTCATATTAGTGTTTATAAGTAATACTTTAGTTTTATTACAATTAAATTTAAGGCCAGATATCTTTTGGAACAGTTCCACTGTCTCAGATAAAGCTTGTAACGAACTGCTTTTGCTCAGATGGACTATTCCCATTAACAAATGTCAAATAAATATAACATCATCTGCAAACAAATGAAGTTTACAATTTAATTTATTACTAAAGTATATACCGTTGATGTTAGGGTTCAGTCTGATACAATTCATAAATGGTGATCCTTTGATCCTATGACTGGTTCTATGACCAAAACAAATAATAATGGAAACAATGGACACCCTTGCTTAGTACCTTTGGTAATTGTAATTGGTCTAGATGTATACAATCCAATCTTTACATAAGTTAAATAATTTTCATATAGTAAACTAATTTTATAAAATCATGTGAAAAAACATATTCTTCCAGGGCTACAGTAAATAATCCCAGTGAACTGAATCAAAGGCACTATTAATGTCTAGACTTACTAGAGTCAAGATTCCTTTTGCAATATTAACACAGTCAATTATTCTAAGAACTCTTTTAATATTATATGCATTTCTATTCAGTATAAAACCAGTCTGATCTTCATCAATCAGCAAAGGTAACAACTGTTTAATTCTTTTATGTATTGCCATAAAAATCTTCTAATCGACATTTAATAGGGATATTGGTCTATAACAGGAGCATTCTTTCCATCTTTGTCCAACCCAATAGAAATTAATATATATTTCCATGACAGAGGAATATTTTTTGCTTCTTTAGCCAATGCAAAGACTCAAAGAATAAGTTGTGTAAGAACTTAACATAAACTTAGATGTCCTTCTCTTCCATGTTGCAGTATTCATAACTCTAGGGAGGTTGCTGCCTGCGGCACCAGACATCCGGCAGTATACCAAAGTCGTAGGAACAGGGGTATGTGCTGCATTGCTTGTCACAGCCATAAACCAACATTGGCTATAAAAGTGATATCTGCACGTACCCCCTTCAGAAATGACTGCGGCATACAGTAGTACCCCTACGGAACAAGGAAAGGAAGCTTTTTACACCCACATATGCTACCAGGCCAAAGGAACCCAATAAAAGTATGTGCCTGTTACACTGTCCTGTTTGGATGGAAATTACGAAAAGTCACTCAAGATGGACAAAACAGACGGGTTGGGGGGGACTGAATACTGCAACTTGGAAGAGAAGGACAGCTAAGGTTATGGTAAGTTCTTACACAACTATTCTATGTCCTTCTATTCTCATGTTGCAGTATTCATAACTGTAGGGAGATTACTCAAGCTTTAGGTATGATTCTGGGAGGAAGGCAGAGGATGATTGTTTGCTCAACACTGCAGACGGCATCATTTTGCTGAAACCGGTCTGTTTTTTATTTTGAATAATAAAAGTCTGATTTTTCACTATCTTGTTTTGGGTTGCATCTTCGACTGCTAAACTTTGCTGGCCATTTTTGTTTCTTCAGGAAGGCAGAGGGACCCTGCAAAATTGACCTAGCAAACCCAGTTCTGGCTCTAACTTGTAGTGCTTGGTAAAGGTATGGACTGAGGACCAGGTGGCTGCTTCCAGTATGGAAGTGTAGTCCACCCCCTGAAAAAGGAAGCTGCCCTAGTAGAATGTGCTCTCACATTGGCAGTTAAAATCTTTCCATGAAAGGAATAACAGGCACTGATAGCTTTAGAAATCCATGAAGATATAGTCTGTTTAGAGACTGCCTTCCCCAAAGCTCTTGGGTGAAAGGAGACAAACAGCTGGTCAGACTTTCTAATGGATTTGGTTTTGTCCAGGTAATACCTAAGCTGCCTATGAACATCCAAAGAATGTAGGGTTCTTTTGGATGGATTTTGAGGTTGAGGGAAAAAAGTAGGGAGGTTAATGGCTTGATTTAAGGACAGTTCATTAACCACTTTAGGCATGAAGGAGTGGTTAGCCCTGAGGGAGACCCTGTCCTTATGGAAAATGAGGTAAGGTGGGTTAGCCATTAAGGCTTGGATTTCAAAGACCCCCCGGGAGGATATGAGGGCTACCAGAAGTACTGTTTTCCAAGTAAATAGTTTCAGAAATGCTGAGTGAGCTGGTTCAAAAGGAGGTAGTGTGAGTTTTTCAAGGAAAAGATAAAGGTCCCATGAAGACGGTATCGATTTTCTAGGTAGTCTAATATGTATGACCCCTCTTAAGAATAGTTTTACCTCTAATCTGGATGCCAAAGGAGAAACCAATGAGAGGCAGGCGGAAACAGCTGACAAGTGTACCTTAACAGAAGAGTAGGTCAGCCCTGAATGTAGAAGCTCACATAAGTAAGAAAGGACCATAGGTACAGGAATAAAAAAGTGATCCTGTTTTTTCTTTTGACACCACCTGGAGAATCTTTTCCATATTGCCAAATAATTTCTCCTGGTACTAGGTTTCCTGGCCTCCTGCAAGACACTGAGTATGTCCTCTGAATATAACTGTCCAATGATCAGTACTCTATCACCCATACAGTGAGTCTGAGGTTGAGCACCTGAAGGTGTACGAGTGATCCCCTGTCTTGTGTGAGTAGGTCGAATCGGTGGGGTAACCTGTGGTGATTGCCCTTGGCTAATAGATGAAGAAGGCTTAACCAAATGGTCACCAGCAGGATTTTTGGTTTGTCCCATTGAAATTTTCAGAAGGTCCCTTTGAATCAGTGTGAAGGGAGGAAAGGTATAAAGAAATATCCCCGCCTAAGAAAAAGAGAAAGCATCCAACCTCCATGCCTGTGGATGTGGATCCCTTGTGCAAAACAGAGGCATCTGCCTGTTCTGGGAGGAGGCAAACAGATCTGCCTAAGGAATACCCCACCTGTGATTGAAATCCAAAAACACCTTCCTGTGAAGTATCCATTCATGAGAGTGTGCAGACAGGACAGTCATATTGTCTGTGACAACTTTCAAGGTGCCTGGTTAGAGAACTGGATGGAAGGTTTGCAAGGCTAAGAGACGGGCCCTCATCTCTTTGATACTGATGTGGTCCCTTTGTCTGAGGGAGGACCACTCTCCCTGAGCTTTGTTTTGTTTGTTGTGGGTTTGCAGGACAGTTCCCCAACCCTGGTCTGAAGCATCAATGAAGATTTGTTGTGAGGGTGTGGAGATCTGCAAAGATATACCCTGGTTGCAGTTTATGACTGCAATCCACCATTTTACCTCTTTTTTCAGGCTTGGGAGAGGAGGTAGAGGAGCATCCAGGGGGTGTAAATGTTGGTTCCACCGACTCCACTGACTCCTCAGCACCCACTGAAATTTTCTCATACACAGCCATACCATGGGGGGCATGGGTATCAAGGATGCCATGTGGCCTTGCACCCTCAGAAATTCCCTGGCTGATAATGTCTGGAGAGAGAGGAGTGTTTGGAGATAATGTGTGATGGTTTCCACCTTCTGGCAAGAGATGAAGACTGACATCTGGTCTGTTTTTATCCTGCACCCTAAGAAAAACAGGCCTTGGGTGGGTGCCAGGTGAGATTTTTCCTGGTTCACAGTGAACCCTAGGTTTGCCAGGGTATTAGACACTATGCCTAGGTGGTGATGGAGGGTGTGGCAATCCTGGTTAAGTATCAAGAGGTTATCTAGGTATGGATATATTTGAATGCCTGCACTCTGCAGTGGGCGATAACTAGAGCTAGAAAAAAGTAACGAACCAGTCGACCACAGTGTAAACGGAGCTGACAATAAGGCACAGACCAGAGCAATGCCGGTATAAAATAAAAGCATTTATTCCAAATGAGCACACCGACTAGAGCTAGGCACTTTGTGAATACTCTGGCGGCTGTAGAAAGCCCAAATGGTAATGCAGAGAATTGAAAATGCAAGGAACCCATGGAAAAGCATAGGAGCTTCCTGTAACTGAGGTGAATAGGAATATGAAGGTAAGCATCCTTCAGATCCAGGGATACCATGAAGGCTTGGTGAGGGATGAGAGGTAGGAGGTGATACAAGGTGAGCATTTTGAAGGTAGGCACCTTGAGGAATAGATTGAGTACAGACAAATCCAGGATTGAGCTCCAAGAGCTATCCTTTCTTGGAATTAAAAACATCCTGGAGTAAAACCTCTTGTTTGTCTGTTCTGGGGGTACTCTTTCTATGGTACCCTAGGCTTGAAGCTGATCCAGAATTATGTGGAAGACATGAAGCTGACTTATAGGCGGTTGAGGTATCACCTGAAAGGAAGGAAGTGTCCACCAAGTCATAAAGTATCCTTTCTGGATGATGGAGAGGACCCAAGCCTCTGAGATAATTTTCCACCAGGAGGGTAGGGAAAGGGTGAGGCAGAGGGATAAGGGGATGGAGTTGGGTAATGGGTTTGAGTCGCAGTGGAGGAGTTCTGTCCCGGTCAGGCTGCCTCTGAAAGGAAGCTGCAGAGGAGGCGGAACTTTGTTTAGGAGTGGAGTGTCTCCTAGACTGCCTCCGTCCCTTAGCCTGTGGGGCACTGGAATAAGATGATTGCCTCCTAACAAAGGTGGTCCTTTGAGGGTAGTTCCTGTAATACCTAGGAATAGGAGAGACTAACAAATGTTTTAGATTTTGTAGCTCCTTGCCCTTTTCATGTAGGGATTTAAGGAGGTCTGCAGAGGCTGCACTTGAAAAGGGCCTTATTATCAAGTGGTGCATCTAACAATTTGGTCTGGACATCCATAGGAAGGGGCTGTAGCCTCACCCAAGAATATCTACTCAGGACAGAATCTGAGGCTGCAGATTTGGAGGTTGCCTCTACTGCATCATAATTGCAGTTTATGGAGTGCCTGGTTACTCGAGAGGTGGTAGAGAGCAGGGCAAAGAGTTGTGACTTAGCAGGGGAGTCTGGCACATCTGGAATCAGTGCAGAAGCTTTTGATAGGGTATCTAAAAGAAATATAGCCATGTGAGTTTGATAGTTTAGGGCTCTAATGGCTAGAGTTGAAGAAGTATATACCTTCTTCCCTAATCTATCCATAAATTTGCTGTCCTTGTCAGTGGGAAACAGAGAGGTGGAAGGCAACTGTCTGGATGATTTACCTGCTGACACTGCAATAATAGCAGGGGCTGCAGAAGGGTTCTTGAATAGGAGCTGTGTATTCTGAGGAACTTTATAAAATCTAGCTGGACATTTAGCAGCTGGGGGCTGAGAGTCAGGGGTCTGTGATGCAGCCATAAAGGCATTATGAAAAGCTGGAAGCAGAGGGGGACTGCAGATGGAGAGGACTGGTCCATTTGCAATAATTCAAAGTATCTCTTTTTTGTTTCAGAGACATCTGAGGCCTGCCATTCAAAATGTTCTCTCATCAGAAAAATGGTGTCCCCAAAGGAGAGCTCCTCTTCTGGAGATTTAGGACTAATAGAGTCCTCCTCCTCAGGGGTAATGAAGTCCTTGGCGGATTCTATCTGGGAGCAATAGGTAAGTGATGCATCAGAGGAAGAGAGTTCCTCTTCTGAATCCCCTAAGGCCTGCACAGGTGTGGGGGTTGGTACAGGTACCTGAGACTGGAGGGCCTGGAAGGCCCTGAAAAGATTTTGGGAAAAAACTTTCCCTCCAGGAGATGGTTCGGCTTCTTTATGTTCCCTACGTTTCAATTTCTGTTTCCTCTTCAGAGGAGTAGAAGGATGTGTTGACTTAGAGGCCAACACCTGGGAGGATGGAAAGGCTAGAGTAGGCCCCGCCAACATCTCGAGCCAGGGTTCCCCTTCGCCATCACGGGCTGATGGCTGATCAACCTCAGCAGACGTACTCTGCATTGCTACCGAACTGGCTTCCACCATGGTTCTGATTCTAGCAGTGAAATGGGCGTCTCATGAGACCCTGGGCTAACATCCACCTTGAGAGTTTCACCGGCCTCCTAAGGTGCAGCATGGGTGTCAAGTCTAACTTTCTTGACCTTCTGAGGTGGCTCATCGGAGGTACCTACCAAACCCTCCATGCCTAATGCTAGATGCCAAATCCTCTGATTTTCTAAATAAAGCATTAAGGCAGCCAGATGACTGCAAAGCATTTTAGGTACAAAGGATTTGCAAACATTGCAAGATGTATGGTCGTGGCCTTCACCTGAACAGAATAAATAATTTATTTATTTACATTTGTTGACCGGGAGAGTCCGACTGGACACAGGTCCGATTTCAGTGGAGGCCCGGGGAGAAAAGCTCCATGTTAAGTATTACTTGCATTATACAGTTAAAAACATAGCATTTAAATATAGACATTAGTCCAGCTGAGGATGTAAGACAAGACTAAAACATAGATGTAAAACAGCTGCAGAACATAGTACAATTTTAAAATATGGTGACATATACTAAACATGGTTACAAATGTAGTTGAGATTCATCAGTGAACAATTGATACAATCTGTTTTTGAGGTACATAACAGTCATTATCAGTTGTTGCTACAAGAAATTAGTATTATGTAGTAGGTAGCTGGGAACATGAGAAGCCATGCTTGCTAAGAGTAGGTTGTTAGGGGGCTGAGAGAGGTAGTGGATGGGTGGATGGTATTTGGGGGGGTTTGCAAGGGCATATCTTTCAAGCTTTAAGTGTGATTTTAGTAAGGATATGAAGTGGGTGCAAGAAGTTACAGAGGTAACTGAGGATGGGAGGGAGTTCCAGAGTTTGGCTAGAGTGCAGGAGAATAATGCTTCTCCAGCAGAGTTATTGGCTCTTGTGACCTGTAGGAGGTTTTTGTGGCTGGATCTTAGTAGTCTCGTGGTTATGTAGGGTTGGAGTAGATTCTGGAGGGATGGGACCTTTAGTGGTTGGTTTATTAGTTTGTGGGCGAGTGCGAGTTGGTACCATTGAAGGAGGTGGGGGAGCTCTAGCCAGCCCAGTTCTGTTAGTGAGAGACAGTGGTGAATACGGTAGGAAGCCCCTGTGGCGAATTTGGCGATTTTGTTGTAGCAGGTTTCAAGCTTATTTAGGTCACATTGTCTAAGGTTAGTAAATATTGGAGAAGCGTAGAGTAGAGTAGAGATAAGATGAGAGTTTGCTACCGAAATTTTAGCTGTTTTGGTAAGTAGTTGCTGATTTCTGTATAATGCTCCTAGTTTTTTGTGCACTTTTTTAATGGTCATGGAAATGTGAATGTCAAAGTTCAGTTTACTGTCTATTTCTACTCTTAGTAATTTGGTGTGTTCTGTAGGATGGATGATGGTGTTGTCTTTTGCTGTGATGTTAAAGTGAGAGCTGTCCAGGGTAAGTTTGGTGGGTTGGAAGACTAGTAATTTTGTTTTGTTTGTGTTGAGTATTAGTTGGGCATCGGATAACCAAGTTTCAATAGAAGAAAATGCTTCCTGTGTGACTTTTTGCAGTTCGGGTAGGGGTGGGCTGTGCAGATTATGGTTGAGTCATCTGTGTATTATATGAGTGTGCCATGTGTTGTGGCTGAGGCTAGATTATTGGTGAAAACAGAGAAGAGTAGGGGTCCCAGGATGGACCCTTGGGGAACCCCTATAGACACTGGTAGTTGGGGGGATAGGTCATCCTGCCGAACAACTGCTTGCACTTATCATGCATGTCTTTGTGTGGAATTTGTATTCCACAAGCACACTTCCCTTTCCTAGCTGACATGTACATTTGAAAAGCAATAACATGGAAACAAAAAAACGAACAGGGTACTTATCTGTATTGGATGGCCGAAACAATGAATGAACTAATTCTCGGAGCTGGCAATCGGAGGTCTGTAGATCACTGCAGCAGAAAAGTTCCGAAGGGGGTACGTGCAGACGTCTCTTTTATAGTCAATGTCAGTTTATGGCTCTGACAAGCAACGCAGCATGTACTCCTGCTCCTAAAACTTTGGTATACTGGCCAAATGGCTGGTGCTACAGGCAGCAACTTCTCTACAGTTATGAATACTGCAACATGAGACTAGAAAGACATCAATATTGCCAAGGCCTGCTTAGGTAATAATTTATACATTTCTGGAATAACACCATCAATTGCAGGTGCTTCATTTAATTTTAATTTATTACCTTGAGATTTCATTTCTGACATTAAAATTTGCTTATCCATTAGCTTTATTTGGTCTTCAATTAACTATTTTTAATATGTTTCATAAAAAAGGATTTGATTATACTTTGTGGTTCTATTACTGGATCATACAAGTTAGTTGAATTAAAGTGCATTTTAAAGACCTCTAAAATGTCCTCTGAATCTGTAATCTTTTTCCTAGTTCAAAAAATATAAACTTCTTTTATCTGATTAGATTTAATAATCTTCTCCTTCTGTTTCCTAATCTATGTTTTTTTTTAGGATTTATAGAATAACAGCTCATTTAATCTTATCTAAATTAATCATAGTTTTATGACGTCTCTAAATATTTTTTATTCATCTCATCAAGATCTTTTGCTATGTTTTTATTACCTTTTTGGATATCTAATTATTTCAGTTTGTCAGCCTTCATTTGTACATCTAATAATTCTTTATTCCAACGTTTTTCTTAGTAATATACCAAGATATAATTTTCCCATATAGATATGATTTTAAAGAATCCCAAACATATATCTCAGATATACTCTCTGTTAAATTTACATTTGGGACAATGGTACCATTAGTATCAAATCAGTGCAGAAGTTAAGAAGGGCAAGGCTATAGTCATTACACACTACGATAGGGTCATTTTGTTTACTTCTAATGAACATATACCTTTTATCTACTATCACTTGTTATTTATTCATTTAGTTGTAACATCTAGATGGGGACATATGTATTATTAATTTTTTCATTCACAGCCCTCATCTCTTACTTAGTGATTCTTTAGATTAAGAAATTGTTTATGGATGTTTTTCGAACAACAACAGAGAACAAAAGTCTTTATTTATAAATGAAGACTGAAGGAGGGATCTATAATACATTCATAGATATATATCCTTAAGTTATTTGGATATATAGATCTCTTAAAGCCCTATTGTGTATTTTTAAACAATTTTAACACAGATTTTATTATAAAACAATGGCTATTAATTTATGATTCATTTTATTTTAAACTACAATATTCAACATGGTTTAACTTCCAGCCTAGGAAGCATTTTTTTGACATAACTTAGTTTTCAAACATCTTATTTTATATTTAAGGTATGTAAAGCTCCTTTAATGTTTAATCAACAGCAGGTATTTTTAATCAATGAGATGTTCATGACAATATATAAGGTGCGTTTTAGCAAATGGTATGGCATTTACTTGAGAAAGCTCAGGATTACCTGAGCAAAAGCGCTTGTGGTACGTTTGTTTGTGGATTATCTCAAATAAAGGATTTCGTTTTTCACACATCATTTTTTGCTGCTCTTGCTTTGCTGGTTGTGGATTTTCGTTATTTACATTTATAAATGATTGAATTTCCTTGTTATAAAACTCCTTAAAAATTTCAGGTTAGTCATACATGATGGAATTCTACTAATAGAAGCACTTCGTTTTGCATTCATTTTCAATTCAAATGTAATTGCATTGTGATCAGATATTTTTCCAGTTATTTCACTTGAAATATATATACTTTATCTGTTCTTGATTGTGTACCATGTCGATGTGAATAATGTGCAAAAAATAATGACTTTGCCTCTGCAAATTAATTTATGTCCTCAATATTAAACATATCTATGAAGTCTACTAATGCCTTGGATGACACTGGTTTCCTACGCTTAATTTGGTGTGTTAGTATCACAATCATTCAATATACAATTAATGTCTCTAGCTAAAATTATACTCCCTTTAGTACGTTGTATAATCTCCCCAAATTGTCACTTAACCACTTTAACTCCTACCCAGAAATCCAACAAAGGTTAATCAAGGTATATATTTTTCTATTTATTTCCAAACACATTAGACAAAACATCTCAGATCTATCATTGTATAGATTTATGATTTCAGGCATTAATACAGAATTTTTCCATAAAATTACAACACCTCTTTTTTGTTCACAATGTGAGCTAACAAGTACTGAATAGTTAATATTATGAAAGTCTGTTAATGTCTTCCTGTAATAAATGTGTCTCTTGTAAAAATACAACTTGAGCATTAAACATTTTTAGATATTTGCTTAAACTTCCCCTTTTGCAACTGTTATTCAGACCATAAACATTGGTAGAAATACACTTTGAGCATAATGTATTAGTAGAAGTATAGTTAGCCATATGCGCTTAATATATTAAAAGAAAATATGACTGAAAATAATTGTACATATTTGTCAAACAGGCTGAAGTTATTAATGTTCACAGACACCAAATTATACATAATTAAATATTGAAATACTAAACATTTAAATAAAAAGTAGACCATGCAATCTCTGAGGTTTAAGGCTCCACATTTGAATAGCATTTCTAAAGTCTCATCCCAAGTCACACCTCTTCTCTAGCTATTTGAGATTGCACTTTAAAAAGTTTCTTATTAAAGAAATATTAACACATGAGTTATAAAAATTAATATCCAAAGAATCTGCAACTCACTTAAATTAAAGTATAGCACAACTATAAAAATATGTGCTTCTAATCTTATACATTACTAACTGAGAGGGTAAAGGTTTAGATGTGTGTGTGTGTGTGTGTGTGTGTGTGTGTGTGTGTGTGTGCGTAAAATGATGTGAGTTCAAAAAAGGAATAAAGCTAGTATATCTTTATTAAGTAACAGATGTGTACAACATAAATGCCAGTCAACATTCAAGAACCATGTTACTAACAACCTTAAACATCTGTGTAATATATGACAAATGGTCCCATGCAATAAAAGGATGGTATCTTAAGTAAGCCTAAAAAACTAGAATTGTGTAACCTAGCAGTTTAAATTCCATTGATATTGTACAGTTTAAAAAAGTTGTTTGTGCATACATTATGAAACAAAGTGCAGATTAACTAATTAAGTAACTCTTTTACTTGAAATAACAAAATACCCAAGGTGCTGTTTTATATATTAAGTAGTGAATTAAAGCAGTTATGAAAAAAAACATTTACTTAAATTATAAATGTGGTTCATTTCAAACATGAATCATAATCCACTTTTAATATTTATCTGACAGGGATTTAACCATTAATAACTGACCTGTCATTTAACGAGGATCTGATGAAAAAAAAATCCTCACCTCCACAATAATCTGAAAATTGAAGAAATTTAAAAAGCTATAGAGATGCTAAGAAAAAAAGTAATGTTCTTTATGAATTATAATTCCGTTATGTACAAATTAAAGCCTTCACCTCTCTGTCTCTCCCCACCATTTGTACATAAAATAATGAATTAGTTATCCATACCCTACCTATAGAATGAATGTCGCTGTGGTACGGCGGTAGCGTTGTTACCTCACAGCAAGAGGTTCTCCCATTCAATTCTCGGCTTGGCTTGGGAGTGAATTCTGTGTGGAGTCGGCATGTCCTCCCTGCGGTTGGGTACCGTTCGAAAGGCATGCGTGCATAAATGGGCGTGCCTTCACTGAAGGGTGGGTGTCAAGCTGGCACCTCGGCATTTCATAAAAAATCTACTGCCAATCATTAGCGGACCGGAGTTCCGCTGTGGCGACCCCTTACCGGGAAAAAGCCGAAAGACAAACAACAACAACCCTACCTATAGAATATTTCAGTATGTCTGAGGAGACATATATCTGTAATAAATAACACTGTGTAAATCATACCTGTAAAGCAGCTCTATATCTATATACATAAATATATATATAAAAAAAAAAAAATATATATATATATATATAAATATATTTTTTTTTTCTAAGTACTAAGTTAACTTCTCTTATATGCAGTTTTAAGCCTAACATGTTTCCCTCAAAAGTAAGAATCAAACTCTGTATCTGTGAGGTATAGACCTTCATCAGTATGCCATCCCCTTCATTAACATGCTATCCCCCAATTCATATACCAATGTATATTTATGAAATGTAATAAGGTTCTTTATCCTGCCATTATAACATCTATAAAAGTGTGTAGCTGTATCTGTCTGTGATAATTGTGACTTTTGGAGAGCTCCCTACCCTTAAAACATCAGTATATGTGAAGATAATGATTTCTGCAGGAAAAAAGCAATAGAGGTAGCCCAAGGCCCTTGTTGAATGTCCTTTAATTTTTCCTGGCAGTTTTTTGTTGCGCAAATTGTAGCTGTAGATTATAGTGTCTGAAAGCCACTTAGATAAACTCACCTTTGAGACTGAACAACCTTTCTTATTCTCTACAAAGGATATAAACAATTGGTCGGATTTTCTCAAGTCCTGTGTAAATAAAAACATAACTGTCTAGGAACATCCAATTGATGGAGCTTATACTCTGCCTTGTTGCCATGATTGGGGAAGAATACTGGAAGCTCTATATATTGATTCAAATTGTACTCTGAACACACCTTGGGTAAGAAAGAGTGGTTGGTTCTAAGAGAAACTCTATCTTTGTGGAAAATCAATTACAGGGGATGAATAGATAAGGCATGTAATTCTGAAACCCTCCTAGCTGAGGTAATGGCTGTTAAGAAAAGGGTCTTCCATGTCAGAAATTTCAGTGGACAAGAAGCAGATGGCTCAAAGGAGGAAAGAATCAGAGCGTCTAAAACTAAATTTAGGCCCGGGGGAGAGGTTCTCTTATTGGAGGTCTTAAGAGGGTAGTACCTCTTAGGAATGCTTTATATAGCCTATGGGATATGATGTTGGAGCCCATTTGTCCTACATGGAAATTAGAAATGGCAGCCAGCTGAACCAGGATAGTAGTTGCCGCTGCTCCTTGCTCAAAGGTTTCAGCAAGAAATTCGAGAATCTTTGAAATGGGTGCAGTAAAGGGATCAATCTTGTTTTTGCTTGCCCAACAAGAGAACCTCTTCCATTTACTAGCATAAAGTTTCCTTGTAGTGGGCTTATGGGGGGAAATCAAAATGTGTTGAACTGCCAGAGAAACATCGGGAAGCCTGGCTAAGACTGGAAATGGAGAAACCAAGCTGTCAGCTTGAGAGTTTGAATGGAAGGGTGGACAGCACCCGACTGATGCATCAGGAGATCTGGAACTCGGTCCAGGATCCAAGGCTTCTCCAGCAGATGAGACCAAAGGAATGGGAACCATATCTGACAAGGCAAATAAGGGTCAATGAGGATTAACTTGCAACCCAATGACTGTGGTTTCTGAAGAAGTTTGGGGATCAAGGGAAATGGCAGAAAGGTGTAAAGCAGTCCCGGTGGCCAATCGTGAACAAGTGTGTCCCTGGGTGACTTGTCCTGATGGTGGGACTAGGGCAAAGTAGCTGCTGCATTTGTTGTTGGGGGGGGGGACAGATCACAGCACGGCTGGCCCCATTTGCGAAAAATCAAGTCCACAACTTCCTGATTCAGGGACCTCTCGTCAGGCATCAGAATAGCCCTGCTGAGCTTGTCCGCTATCACGTTGGATTTTCCCGGGATGTGCGCTGCTTCCAGAAAGCATTGGGAAGATATTGCCCATTGCCAAACTTGTAGAGCCTCTCGACACAAGGGATAAGACCTGGTTCCGCCCTGTTTGTTGATGTACCATACTACCGACATATTGTCTGTCTGAATTGCTTATAGCCCCTGTAGGTAGAGAGTCTTGAAGTGCTTGCAACGCCAGAAGCACTGCTCTCATCTCTAGGATATTGATGTGCAAGTGATACTCGTGTTCCTGCCAAGTCCCTTAAACACTCTGTTCCAGGTAATACCCCCACCCTATCTGGGAAGTGTGACGACCGTGCCCTGGCCCAGCAATCAAGGAGCCTCAATCCTCACCACTAACACCAGGGAGATCATCTCCTAGAAGAGGCAAGGATAACTAATACACACAGGAAAGTACAATTTCCCTTAAATGTACTCAGAGATCACACTCAGTCTGGGGCTGGTTGCTCCTTTGTTCACCAGGTCCCCAATAAGACTCCCCACTGGCGCAGCAATAGGGTCAGGGTCTCAGCCTAACTGGGCAAGCTAAAACCTCCAGTACCCTCTCTCTCCAACCAGTGCTTCGTGTCCCTGCCCAAGTAGCTGACACAAAACACACTTTTAGATAAATATTTATACAACTTCACAGACACTCCTGAGAAAGGCTGACACAGATTCTCCAATGGTACCCCGTTCCCAGACTATACGCTAGTAATTACTGCCACCACCCAGTTAATAATATCAGCTACTAAAAGGCCCTTAAAAGGGTGTCCAGTTACTACTGTGCAATATTAATATCCAATGGTAATGTGACTATACAGTCTAAGGCTTACTGGAAGGGCTTAGACAGTAAACTCTATAAATATATAATGTACTCTAAAGCATAATTTATCTCTACATAAACCAGCCACAGGCAGAAGGTTTTAAAAATATTTAATAATAAATAATTAAAACACGAGACAAAACTACTACACCACAGAGATATCTAAAAGTTCACAGATCACACAGAAACCTAAAATAATACAGTAGGACAGGTCTGATTTCAAAGGAAAATACCTAATTAATCTCTACTAGCTTTAACTATTCCTACAAGATATCACAGTGCTAAAACTTACATGTGAGCACAAGGCAGAGTGCTGATAAGTGGATATCCAAGATCAAAATGTTTTCTAGCTCTCTCTGAGACAGTTTATACAACATCACTAGCAAACATGTCTCTGGGTCCTCCCCAGATTACATCATTTTGAGTTAGTTTCCATTACTTCATTTCTTTGACACTTAACCTGGAGTTCCCAGGCAAATAGACACTACATTATTTAGCAAGCTAACATCTGCACAGGAGAATACAACAATAAAAGGCATTTCACATACACATTCTAGCAATTAGTCCTTAGTTAACACAATAGACAGAATGTCTTCAGCCAGCCTGACCGGAACCAATTTTAAAGATCAAAGAATGTTATAAAATCATTTCAATTTCAAAAGACAAATTTGAAAGTCTTGACTTAGTTTTTCTTTACAGCAAGGGGGCAATGTTGTAACAATCTTGAAGTTCACATTTTACAGTGTTTTTCTTACACTCAAGAAACATGCCTGTATTTTGCATTTATTTATACAAATGATAGAATTATGTATTAAATTCTATTTGACTAGGCTGGCAGCCTTTGTCCATCTCTCCCCAATCGTCACAGGAAGCATCCGTGGTCACTGTGGCTATGGGTTGGGGTGTTAGAAACAGTCTGTCCATTGACCCCAGAGGGGAGTGAATCCACCATGCTAAGCCCTTTTTGCAACACTCTCTGATCCAAATCTGATGTGACATTGGTAAATCCTGAAATGACCATTGAGCAAAAAGGAGCCACTGCAGAATTCTCATGTGGAAGCACACCATAGTAACCAAAATAATTGCTGCAGCCATCGAACCCAAAACCTTGAGGAAAAATCTTACCTGGATTCTCTTGTTTGCCATGAGGATTGAAGCTTGATGATGAATGGTTAACACTCTTTCATGAGGCAGTTTTGCTGTCGTGGCCCTTGTGTCTAAATCTGCCCCTATAAATGTAATATACTGAGAAGGCAACAAGGCAGACTTTTTGCAGTTTATAGTGATGCCGTGTTGTGTACACGTGTGAATAGTGGAGTCCCATGCCTCGATCAGTTGATGCTTGGTGGTGGCAGTGAGGAGAAAGTCATCTAGATATGAAAACACCCAGAATCCTAGATGCCTCAGGTGAGCCATGACTACTGCCATGCATTTGGTGAACACCCTGGGGGCTGTGGTGAGACCAAAGAGCAGAGCTCTGAACTGGTAATGACTGGCTCCCAGCCAGAAGCGTAGATACCTCCTGGATCACTTGTCCATTTTTATGTGGTAGTACGCATCCTGGAGATCGACAGAGCACATCCAATGGGCCTGACCCAAAAAGGGAAGAATGGACTCCAGTGTTACCATCCGGAACTTTGTTTTCTTGACTGATTTGTTCAGTTTGCTGAGATCCAAAATGGGCCTCCAGTCCTCTGTCTTTTTTGGAACTAAAAAGAACCTTGAGTAAGTGCCGGATTCGATTTGGTCTGCAGGGACTTTCTGGATGGCTCTTTTTTCTAGCAACCTTTGAACTGCTAGGTTTGCTTGATCCCGAAGACTGGGTGGAACATCTGGGATTGACTGTTGTTTTCTTGTAAGGGGTGGTTGGGAGAAGGGAATTTTGTAACCCCTGGATATTATTGATAGTACCCATGTATCTTCTGTGATTGTTCACCAGGCTTTTGGGTACAAGGATAATCTGCCCCCAACTGCCTCCAGAGGTGGACAGTCGAGCCTCCTTTCAAGAGCACTGGAAGGGCCTGCCAGAGAAAGTATCTATGTCGGCCTGATTCTGCAGAGCTCCCTCTGCTGCGAGATCGGCATTTCGCATTATTATTTCCCCCTCTACCCCTGGGGGAAAAATCTCCACGTATCAGGCGCAACCACCTGAGATTTCCGGAACCACATATTCCTGCTCTTCTGACCTTTAGGGTAAGATCTTGAGGGAGCAGAAAAATGTACTCCCATGGCAGAGAGAGTTTTGCCATCCTGTTCACACCTGGTAAGAGTATCTTTTACCTGAGGCCCGAACAGTGACGAGCCATCAAAGGGGGTGTTGGTAAAGGAGGACATGAAGGGCTCTGCAAATTGACAAAGACACATCCAGGAGTGTCTATGCAAGGCAACTCCTGTACCTGCTGCCCTACTTGCTCCATCTGCTGTGTAAGAGATCAACCGCATGGAGGAGTTAACTACAGAAGTCAAGGTGGCAAGTTGTGAAGCCGCCTTGCCCGCAGCTCCTTCAGCTGTAGGATCCTGTAGGGTATTTCTCAACTCCTTTAGGAGATCCCCCCGAAAGCGTGTAAAATGGGACAAATAATTCAGTGATCTGAGAGTAAAGGCCGCTGAAGAAAACATAAGCTTCCCATACCTGTCCATCATAAGGGACTCTTTGTTTGGTGGATGAACAGAAGTTGTCTCCGTTAGTTCTTTTTTGGTGGCTGCTGCCACCACCATAGCATTAACAGGCACACCCTTTGATAGAAAAGACTTATCATCTGCAGCAGTTATGAATTTATTGGGCCTCCTCAGAACTGGTTCCATAGTCTCTGGAGAGTTCCACGCCTTCAGACTCACTAGGGCCAGCAGTGGGTCGAAACGCGGAGACACCCAAGAGGTGGAGGGTCGGGAACCAAATGTATCCAGGTACACAGACTCATCCTCAGAAGGGATAAGGGATTTCCAGCCACCCCTCTGCCTAAAGATTTTTAGGATGTCTGAAAAAGAGACATCCTCAGAGGGGGACCCTTCGGAGTCCCTTCAGAGTGCTCCAAGTCAGTGTCTGAAGTGAGGGACTCAGGGAAGTCTAAATTCTACCTCTTGCATTTTTTCTTCCGAGGGACCTGTTTTGGGGATGTTTTGGAAGAGGTGGGGTCACCCAATGGAGCGTCTTGGAGCATGGGTTCCCTACTCTTGGGGGGGGTTCGGAGGCAGACACCGGCACCGAAGGATTAGGAGCCAATGGAGCTGAGGGTGGAGTGATCTCAAAGGACATCGCACTCCTCAACACCTCGAAGGGACCATGTTCCCGCCTGAAAGAGTCCCCGGCTGTGAAGAGACTGGAGATCTCCACAGAACAGAGGGCAATGGCTCCAAGGCCGATGTAGGAGCCGAGCTCACCTGCACTAAAGCTCTGAGAGGCAGAATGGGATTGGACAAGGGTCCGATGCCACTTCCCCCCTTGGAGCCGATGAGAGAACATCGGCCCCCAGATCCCTCAATAGACTGAGTTAACGAGGAGATAGGAGCGGTAGTCAGAACCGAGAGACTGGTGGTAATCGGAACTGACAGTTCCACCACAACTTCCATGCACTCTAGGTCCGAACTCAAGGGAGTCAGTGGAGGAATTGATAATGGTGTTGGATGGACTGTCGGCACCACTTCCTTATGGGCTGGGCTCGATAATATTTTTGCTAAGCCTCTTCACCACCCTCTCCACATCATCATCCAAAAGACTCCTGGATGGCCGAGAGGAACAGGTGGAAGACCGATGACTGCCTGCCACAGATTACAAAAGCGGAGATTGTGGAACAGACCACTCCGGTTCCAGAGTGGGAGACCTGGTTCTCTTGTGAGTCCTGTCTGGCTCCGAGACTACTGATGGAGCTGCCGGAGAAAGAGCTTTGTCGGAACCAACACTCAGATCTGACAAACCTGAAGTTTTTTTTCCATTGCTTTGGATGATAGTGGACATTTATGGGACTTGAGGATGGGCTCTAATTGTAATACACAGACTATTGTATATGTTGCACATTGTGTCTGGTGTTTTAAGTTTTACTTAAGTAAAACCAACAGACGTCTTAGGGAAAGGATCAGGGACCACATATATTGTTATAAGAAGGGGCAGGATTACAATGCAATAGTGAAGCACAGACTAACAGAGGGGGAGTCACATACTTTTTTATTTCAGGTGTTGCATGTACAGTCAGAGAGTAAGACATTGGGTGATATAGTAAATGACACTGAAAATGTTGAGCTTCAGTGGATTCTGAGATTAGAGGCACATTGGGGGTCCAGTTTGAATGATTATGTCCCTTTAAAACCTGTTTTAAATGCTAGGAAATTAAGAAAATATTAATTAATTTGATATGTTTTTATGTATATTTTTTCATTTATGCATTTGCTATTTATTATATGACGTTGCTTGTTACAGAAATGTCAGATGAAATAAAAAGTGGAGGGTTATAATAAGTATTAGTTTCCAACTGGTCTGTGACTAATCAGAAGTTTTGGAGGTAATTTACTGAGTTGGGATTGGTAAATTGCATAGAATATTTAGTATTTAAATTGAAGTTGGGGATGTTATGTTTGTCTGATGAAGTAATGTGTAACATTACGAAAGCGCTTACACAATAAACAGTTTGGGATTTTACTGAAGCTGTTTGGATTTCTGCTGTTGTCTGAAGCTGTTTGGATTACTGCTGCTGTCTTCTGCCACAGGGTTTTGTTGCTGTTGGACTACTGGATTTGCTCTCTGTTCCTTTGGTTTTCATTTATCACTTTAAATAATGTTAAACCAGGAATGGCTCTTCTGTAACCTTTGATCCTGAGCTTGATGTCATTACACTGCTGTCCTGGTTTTGCCTCGACTTTCTGCACAATCAGAAGACAGCCCACAAGCTGAAGAAGAGAAGAAGAAGAAGAAAAGAAAAAAAATCTCTTCTAGCTTGCTACCTCAGTGGGAAGCACAGAGACAATCTGAACAAGAAAGCAAAAATGACACCAGGTATAGCTTGAGCCCATCTGCAGTTTTGAAAGGAAAACCAATTAATTTGCAAAATCAAACCAATCCACACAAAACAGCTTCCAAAGCGGAACTCACTACATACGAGAAACATCCTCCAAGCAATCACCATCACTAAAACTTCATAACTTCAATCATACAAGTAAACAAATAAATAAACCAAAAAAAATGTCACCTGCAACTTCATTCAAGCAGCAAACACATATCCAAGGTGGATTCACTGAATGAGACCTTAGGTAAGGGAACCAGATCTGTCGAGGCCAGAACGGGGCAATGAGGATCATTCTGCACCCCAACCGAGAGGCTTTCTGAAGTACTTGTAGCATCAGAGGTAGAGGGGGGTATGCGTAAAGAAGACCGGGAGGCCAAGCATGCACCAGAGCATCTCTCGGAGAATCCCCTGGAGGGGGGATTAGAGCGAAAAAACTGTCACACTTGGCGTTTAAAGGAGAAGCAAAGAGATCGCAACAGGGAGTCCCCCACTGTGCGAAGATACGTTTCGCTACTTGAGAATTGAGAGACCACTCGTACGGGGAGAGAATGGTGCGAATGAGCTTGTCCGCTAGGATGTTGGTCCAACCCGGAATATGCATTGCGATGAGAAAGCAGTTGGTGGAGATCGCCCATTCCCACACTCTCATGGCTTCTCGACATAAAGGGTAAGACCTGGTTCCCCCCTGTTTGTTGATGTACCAGACCACCAACATGTTGTCTGATTGAATTGCAATTGTTCCCAGGGGAAGGAGGGCCTGAACTGCTTGCAACGCCAAGAGCACCGCCCTCATTTCCAGAACATTGATATGCAGGGAGGTCTCTGAATCTCTCCACGTGCCTTGGACCGTCCGGCCCGCAAAATGCCCCCACCCCCACCCGAGGCGGGAAGCGTCCGTGGTCACCGTGCCGAGAGGGGGAGGTTCACAAAAGGGGCGGCCCCTGTGGAGGTCCGGAGAATGGAGCCACCACAAGAGAGACCGCTTGCAAGCCTTGCTGATTGCAATGGGATGATACAGGGGGAGAGAGAGAAATGACCATTGCACCTGAAGTGTCCATTGAAGCACCCGCATATTCAAGCGGGTGTGCGGAAGAAGAGTAATCGCTGCCGCCATAGACCCTAGCGCCCTCAGGATCAATTCCGCAGGTGTTGAGCTGGAGTGAAGGATGGCCCGCACCTGGAGTCGCAGATTCCAAACCCTGTCGGTTGTGAGAAAGGCTCTTAAATTTCTCGTGTCAAACCTGACTCCTATAAATTCTATTGTTTGAGTAGGGACCAGGTTGGACTTTTCTATGTTTACCGTGATGCCTAGCTTGGGAGCTAGACGAAGGAAGGAGTCACTTGCCAAAGAGAGTAGATGCCTTGTTGGGGCGGTGAGAAGCCAGTCGTCTAGGTACGGAAAGACCTGCATCCCCTGAAGCCTCAGGTGGGCCGCAACCACTGCTAATACTTTGGTGAACACCCTGGGGGCTGTGGTGAGACCAAAGGGAAGGACCCTGAACTGGTAGTTTCTGGCTCCCAGCCAGAAGCGAAGAAACCTCCTGGATCTTCTGTCCATCAGAATGTGGTAGTACACGTCCTTGAGGTCTATAGAGCACATCCAGTGATTCTCCCCTAGGAGCGGGAGGATGGACTGCAAAGTGACCATCCGGAACTTCTCTTTGGGAACTGACAGGTTCAACAGGGACAGGTCTAGAATGGGTCTTAGGTCCCCCATCTTTTTTGGCACTAAAAAGAACCTGGAGTAGAACCCTGATCCGATCTGGTCTGGGGGTACGGGCTGGATGGCTCTTTTTTTCAGCAGATGGCCAATTTCTGCTGAAGCGGCCTCCCTCTGATCGGGTGGAACATTGGGGAGGATTTTTAACTTTGGGACATGAAGAAAGGGGATCTTGTAACCTCTGGATATAATCCGGAGTACCCAGCTGTCCGATGTAACGGACTCCCATGCCACTAGGTGCTCCGAGAAACGTCCCCCGACTGCCTCCAGAGTGGAGCAGTCGGGCAACCCCTCAGGGTTGCTGCGTGGGCTGTTCAGAGAAAGGTTCCCTGGACCCAAAGTTCCTGGGAGTTCCTCTGCCCCTAGGGCGGCATCCTCCCTGTCCTCCTCTGCCACGGAAGGACTGGCTGTCCGGAGCGGGTTGGGAATGCTGCGACTTCCGGAACCACATCTTCTTCTGGCCCTTTTGGTTCCTAGAGTAGGACCTCTGGGGCACAGAGAAGCGGACTCCGATGGCAGACAGCGTCTTCCCGTCCTTCTCGCTCTGAACCAAGGTATCACGAACCATCTTGCCAAAAAGGGCAGAACCGTTAAAGGGGGCGTTCGCGAATGACGCCTAAAAGGGCTCCGTAAAATCGCAGTGGCGGAGCCAGGCCTGCCGTCTTGTGACTAGGCCCGCTCCCGCAGCTCTAGCGGCTCCCTTGGTAGCGTGGGAAAGTAACCGCATAGAGGTGTTAGTCACAGAACGAAGAGTGGCCATACGGGTGGAGTGCATAAGTTTGTCCTCCTCCGATATAGACTCTGGGGGGGATGCAGCGTATTCCTTGATAAGATCGCACTGCATCCTAATGACGTGTGCCAAATAGTTGAGCGCCCTCACTGAGAAGGTCGCTGAACTAAAGATTTGCTTCCCCAAACGGTCCATCATCCGAGACTCCTTGCTCGGGGGATGGACTGAGGGACTCTCCTGGGCGAGTTCCCTCTTAGTGGCTGCTGCCGACAACATGGCATCTACCGGGGGTCCTTTGCTTCAGTGGGCACGGTCAGTAGGGGGGCTAAGGATCCTGTCGGGCCTCTTAGGGATTGGCTCCACGGTGTCCGGGTCCCTCCACGCCCTGGTGGTAATAAGCTCCACCAGGGGGTCGGCAGGAGGGGACACCCAAGAGGTAGATGGGCCCGCTTCAAATGCCTCCAAGAACACTGACTCGTCCGAAGAAGACTTTGGGGCAGACCACCCCCCTCTAATCCGTAACATTTCCGTGATGTCTCTGAAGGAGACGTCCTCAGGGGGTGATCTTGGGGAGCCTTCCCCTTCCTCCAAGTCAGTGTCTTCGGTCAAAGACTTGGGGGAGTCTATGTGCCTCCTCTTACACGAATGCTTGCGAGGTGCTTCCTCGGGGGGGGGGGCTGTCCGAGGAGCCCTCACCAGCAATGTCCAGAACCACAGGAACTGCTTGGGGCAGTGAAGCGGGCTGTCCCAGTGGCTGGGTGATGGAAGCCTGGCCCAGAGCAGATGGAGTGCAGGACGGAGCCGAAGCAAGGGCCGGGGGTCCGGATGCCCTCAACAGAGCCCTCTCCACTACATCAAAAGCCGAGGGGGAGCCAGCCTCGACAATAGGATCCAAAAGTCGAGCCTCGACAATAGGATCCAAAAGTCGGCTCCCCCTCGGATCCGCTGAGCGGATCAGAGCCGGCGCCAAGCCCCTCGGATCCGAGGGACCAGTGTGCTCCGACAAGGACAGCGCTGAAGGCACACTGAGTCCCTCAGATCCGAAGCTCGGGCCAAGGCTCCGAGAGGTCGGATCCGACAGACTCGAGGGCAGGGTCGGATTCGAAGTACCCAGTACTGTCGGCGCCGACCCACCAGCGGTTCCGAGGCTGCCCGGCTCCTGGTGCCCCGAACCCGGGTAGCGGGTCGGTGAAGGAGCAATGGGCTTAAAAAAGGGGGTCGAGCTCCCCCCCAGAGGGGGGGGAGGCAGGAGCACTCCCATCTGCATCTGGGCCTGGATGAACCTTCGCATCATCTGGTCCAGATCAGCATCAGAGAGGCTGTAAGTAGACCTCGACGAGGCTACCGAGGTAGGCCTTGAGTGCCACCTCGATAGCCTCGAAGGAGGTCGGGTCTCCACATCCTCAGGCTCTGGTGAAAAGTACGGGGACCAGAGCTGAGGAGGGGGAGAGCCAGCAGCCAGAGAGGCCGGAGGAGAAGCCCGCTTAGCCGGCGGGGCCGAAACGGAGGTCTCGACCCGCCGCTTGTGGTGCTTCTCTCTCCAGTCCTTTTTTCTGTCTTCCCTCTCCTCCGACCCTTTGGCGGGAGTTTGAATCCTGGGTGGAGGAGGGGGAGCAGGCAAGGCAGGGACTGCCGAAGCAGTGACCACCAGGCGGGGCGGGCCGAGTCTGGGGGCAAGAGTCCCGCCAAGACCAGCTTCGACCTCCGCTCCTTCAATGCCCTGGGGTTGTACCCTGCACAGATTGAACACCCTGAAGTGAGGTGTTCAACCTCAAGGCATCGAACGCACAGAGTGTGGCCATCAGCAGGGGAAAGCTTATGGCCACACTCGGAACACTTTGAAAAAATAGCCTTTGGGGCCTCAGACATCACTATTTTTTTTTTTTTTTTTTTTTTTTTAAAAAATAGTAACAATAAAAATAACTAAAACACTCACACAAAGGCCCCAAGAAAACACACACACACACACACACACACACACACACACACACACACACACACACCAACTACGAGCCAGCGAGGGGAGGTAAAAACTATACTAAAATAACCCAAAAAAGATATAAACCGAAGGGAAACCTATAACTTTCACACAACTAAAAAATTTTAAAAGTTCTAAAACCCTTTTTTTTTTTGACAATAATCACACACAGCTTTTGGAGCTCTGACGACCCAGCCTTCACCATGCGCTGCAAACTAGATCTGAGGTCATGTAGGGAGAGCAGTGCATTATGGGTGAGGGGAGGAGCTAGGAGTTCAGATCCATAGCTGGATAAACCATGCCGGTTCGGATCCGATAACGGATCCATACCCACAGGTTGCTGACAAATGAATTCTCCTACTTCAGATCATCAGTTTATAGCAAAGACATACACAGCCATAAAACCCATTTAGAAAAGTAGAAAAAAATATTTATTGTCTATTAGTAATAGAATGATTTCAAATAATATCTAAGTAAATATTGATTACTGCTTATAATGTTCTAAAAAAATGACACAGAAAGATAAATTTTATCTTACTTTTGTGTATATGCATATATATATATATATATATATTTTCTTGCCTGCATCACTTGTAGCTTATTGATTTATAATAGTATTTAGTACCAAAAATATACAAATATAAGCCAATTAGACAAAAAAAGCAAAAAAGGGTAAATATGTATTTGTCCTTTTTTTCCTCCTCTTGTCAGGAGATTTCCATCCATTCTTTTCTGTTTGTCTTTTCAATGAACTATTGCTCCATTCCATTTCTTCTGTATCTTCCAAAATGTTGCTTGATTTTAAAAAGGATAACCCGATTCCAGCGTTTCAAATGTTTTAGTTCCTTCTACAGGAAAAACTTTTTTGTCTAGCTGGAAATAATAAGTGCACCTTAATGTGCTTCCTCTTCAGTTATTTTATCAAGGGAAGAAACTCTTTTTTTTTTTTTCAAAATCATATATGAAGAACAGTCATTGTCAAACTTTATTATACTCTTATAGATTCACAGGTTCATAGATTAGTACTAAGCTAACTGCCCTTGTGGGCCATTTTAAGCCTAGACAATTAACACGTGAAAATCAAACTCTGTACCTTGTGAGTGTAAAGTAAACACCTTAACCATTATGCCAACTCCCCACTCACTGAATTTAATTGATGGATTTGACCAAACAGTCTTTAAAACCAGTTCCTTATCTTGGCAAGAAGGAAATCTCACAATTACAGATTTCAGATTTGTATTTGATTTTTTTGATAATGAAGGAACCACAAGAGACCTATGAGGTCTTTCAATACCATATGATAAAATTTCTGTAGATTTAAAGTCTTAGGGAGCCAAGAAGTGAGGAAATTAACCATATTGTCTCCTTCTATTTTTTTCAGGCAATCCATAAATTTGTATATCATTCCTCCTAGATCTATTTTCAAGATTATCCATTTTATTTAGTAAATATGTACTTTGTTTTAATAAAACTTCAATATTATGTTCTTCTTCTTCTGAAACTCTTCCCCCTTTAGCATTTAGTGCCTCTTCCTTACTGGTGATCTGGGTCTTCTGCTGCATTAGTATTTCACGTAACTGTTCCATTTGTCTGTGCATTTTTTTTAAATTATTTAATTTATTGTCCATGTTATCTAGTTTTATCGAAAGGTATTGTATGCTGATAAGAAGTGATTGTAGAGGCATCACTCAGATTTAATGAGTTAATGACAAGTCCTGTGAGTTAGTTTTGCAGTAACTCACTTTGAAGAACAGGCAAAATCCTTTCTGCTTGAATGTTGACGGGAATTAGAAAAGCTAGAATTATATATTTCAAATATAATCTTCCAAAATCTTGAAAAGAAGATAGACTTCAAAGTGGAAAAGTCCACAATGCCAAAAACTTAATAATTCCTGTCATAAATATAACTCAAATAGCAGAGCTGAGAAACTAAGCTGTTAGCCTGTCACCATCTTGGCCCATGCCCCCCCCCCCCACCACATCTCACAGTTCTTGAGTAACAAATTCCTGACTGCTATTATTTACTTATACAATCATATTACGTGCACATATTTCCAAGTTTGAACACTTGTCAAAGTCCACATTCTCTGGAACTGTACATTAACCATTGATGCCACAGAAGAAAAAGTAGTCGTATCACATGTCAGAAAGCACACAGATGAAGAGATAACTCAAGTTGTGGGTTAGAATGTACATGGTTTCCCTAAAAGAGGGCTTGAGGGATCAAAATCCTGTAACCATGTAAGTGTTACCACTAGGTTGAATTATCCACATCACATCGGTTAAGTAAGCCTGTCCTGCCTGTCACAAATAAAAAAATTGTGGCACTCTGTATGGCAGCGGCTACTTCGGCTCAGCAAGGAAATATACAATGTTTGTACTATTCTATGTCTAAATTAAGAGAAAAAAGTAAATCAGGGAAGACTGCTAACATTAAACTAATTTATAGTAGAGAGACCATTCTGGAAATCTGATCCTCAGGCCTGCTGTGTAACAGGTTTGATGAGCTACTGTCTGTGGAGCTTGTGAGTCCTACAGCACTTCTCGAGTTACAAGAGCTGGGAATCTTACTCAAACATGGAACAAAATGCCTGGTATGTACAGAATCAACATTACTGGATCATGGTAAGAGAAGAAAACTCAAGAGGTGCAAGAGAACACGCAAACAAGGATCGAGGGCTGAAATCACTGCAAGGCTAAAAGCAAATCCCTACAGACCTGCACTTCCATTCATTCTGCTGGCAAATGTTTGATCATTGGAAAGCAATATGGACTATTTAAGGCTGGAATTATCTACTCAGAACAAGGTGAGGAAATGCTGTGTGCTTATTTTTACTGAAACTTGGCTAAACTCCTAACATTAATGACAGTCCAGTCCATGTGGAGGGGCTATCACTTTTTAGAGCAGACAGAATACACTCTCTCAGTGGTAAGTCCAGAGGTGGAGGGGTCTGCATATACATCAAAAACAACTGGTGTACCAGTTGTGAGATAGTATCCTCACACTGCTCAGATAATCTAGAGTTTTTGTCACTGAAATGCGGACCCCTTTATTTACCCAGGGAATTTAACAGCATCTGCATAACTGTCTACAGTCCTCCCTGTGCTAATCCAAATGAGGCAATGATGACATTATACCAGGCTATAAATAAACTACAAAACAGGAATCCAGACTATATTCATATAGTGGCAGGTGACTTTAATCAGGCCAACTTGAAAACAGTTCTGCCTCACTATTTCCAATATGTGGACTTTGCAACAAGGGGTGAGAACACACTGGACAGGGTATATAGCAATGTTAAGCTGGCATTTAAGGCAGTCCCTCACCCACACATGGGAAACTCTGACCACCTCTCCATATTGTTAATACCAGCATATAAACCACTGCTAACTAGAAGGAGACTAACAGTGAAACAAGTAAGAGTATGGCCAGAGGGTGCAGTCTCAGCACTCCAGGACTGTTGTGAGAGCACAGATTGGAGCATATTCAAGGAGGCAGCTATTGAGAACCAGTGTATCAACCTGAAGGAGTACACCAAGGCGGTGATGGGCTACATCTCGAAATGTGTGGATGATGTGACAGTCACCAAAACCATCATCACACGAGCCAACCAGAAACCCTGGTTGACCAGCAGCAAGGTGTACAAACTACTGAAAGCAAGGAATGCAACCTTTAGGTCTGGAGACAGGGAAGTCCTCAGAACAGCCAGAGCAAATCTGAACAAGGAAGTGAGGGAAGCAAAATGCACCTATGGCAGTAAGATCCAAAGCTTCTTCTCTGACCAGAAAGAGTCCAGGCCCCTATGGCAGGGTATCCAGTCCATAAATGACTACAGACCTCTATCTTCACAATGCGAGGACAACAAGGAATTCCTAAATAAGCTGAATGTTTACTTCAGCAAATTTGAGAATGGGAACAGAACAACAGCAAAGTAAATGCCCATCAGCCATAATGAGAAGATGCTCACCCTCAACCCAGCGGATGTCCAGAGGGCACTGTGCAGAGTTAACCTGAGAAAAACAGCTGGGCCTGAAAACATCTTAGGGCGTGTGCTCAGGGACTGCGCAGTGCAACTAACAAATGTCCTCACGGATATCTTCAATAACTCTCTGAGTCAGCAAATAATTCCAAAATGCTTCAAGGATACAACAATCATTCCATTACCAAAAAAGTCTCCACCATCTTGCTTAAATGACTACTGTCCTGTAGCCCTCACCTCCACAGTGATGAAGTGTTTTGAAAGGCTGGTCAAGGATGCCATAACATCTGGGCTGCCTGCTGATCCTGACCTTCTGCAATTTGCTTAAAAAGCAAACCGCTCTATGGCAGATGCCATCTCTCTAGAACTCCATCTATTACTGGAACACCTTGAAAATAAAAACACCTTTGTGAGGGTACTATTCATTGACTTCAGTTCTGCTTTTAACACAGTCATCCCACTTCATCTGGTAATGAAGCTACTCCAACTGGGTGTAAACACTCCACTTTCTATCTGGATTCTTGACTTTCTCACTGACATACCTCAGAAATTGTTCTTAGGAAATAAATCCTCAGATAGCATCACTCTTTACACTGCAGTTCCACAAGGATGTGTAGCAAGTCCCTTGCTGTTCACCCTGTTAACACATGATTGCACAGCCAGGTACAATACAAATCACATCATCAGGACTGCTGATGACACAACAGTGGTGGGCCTCATCAGTAATGACAATGAAACAGCATATAACGATGAGGTGGAACAACTCATCACCTGGTGTGGAAATAACAACTTAGCACTAAATGTGAACAAGACAAAAGAGATAATTGTGGACTACAGGAAAAATGGCAAGGATCATTCTCCCCTCACCATCAATGGGGAAACAGTTGAAAGAGTGAGAAGCATGAAGTTTCTGGGAATGCACATCGATGAGGACTTGTCTTGGAACACAAATACAAATGCCATAGTCAAGAAAGCGCACCAGAGGCTGCACTTTTTAAGAAGGCTGAAGACAGGGAATCTCCCATCTTCACTTCTTACTACCTTCTACAGAGGTAAGATAGAAAGCATCCTGATGAACAACCTCGTAGTATGGTATGGAAGCTGCTCTACCTCTGAGTGCAAATTCCTCCAGAGAGTGGTGAAGACAGCCGAAAGGATCATTAAGACCACCTATCCATGACTTGTACTTATCCAGATGTCTCAGCAGGTCCAGAGAAATAATTAAAGACTGCACTCACCCTGCTTACAGACTGTTCCTGCATCTATCATCCGAAAAGCGCTTCCGAAGCATACACTGCAGAACTGCGAGATTCAGGAACAGCTTCTCCCCTAATGTCATCAGGCTGTTGAACTTCAATAACCACTACACTCCATGATGTCCAGCTAGCTCAGTAGAAACTGTCTCAATTTGTGCAAGAACCTGATTATCAGTCTCACCTAATACTTAGTGTAATATTCACCATGACAGTAACTTATAGGCCATCTTGGGCAGTGGCAATCCAGTAAAATATCTCTTTTTTTTCAGTGCAATACAAGCAAATTCATAAATTAACCATAGTGCAATACTCTAAGGTCCATAGTGCAATATTCTAATGTTCACAGTGCAATACTCAATGCCACTTTCTGTGCAAGGATCAATGCAATGTCTTAACCAAGTACCTGTGCAATACTAAAGTCTCATGCAAATAAGTGGTCAGTTCAAAAAGTGTTAAAATGTGTTTCTAATTATGTGCAATATTAATCTGTCTACTGCATGTCTGTGATGTAATAGCGAGGTGTTACATGTGTAAATGTCTGTGAAACTATATGTTGTCTGCGGATTTAGTCTTGAGATAAGGAATTTTGTTCAGTTTTTTCACTTGTGTGATTTCTGAATGACAATAAAGTTTACTTTGACTTTGACTATTTTCTTATACATACACAATAGTTACACATTGCCAGGTTCAAATACCTATGTAAGTCCACATTTTCTACAGATGTACATTAACTACTGATACTAGAAAATAAATCATATTACAGTTGTCAGAAAGTAGAAAGCTGAAGGGAGAAACACACATATATGGTGCAATGGTTAATATGCTTCGTTAAACAGACACTAGCAATGAGTGGATCAAATATCCCGTCAGGGCTACATTAAACCACTGAGCCTTTTACTGTCTCCTCATACTGATATTAGTATTGCTGTCTGTAGTGCAGTCGAGCTAAGCATGTTAGCATGATGAGCACCACAATAATGCATTCAAAGGCAAATTCTCAACAGTGTTTTGCCATAGGACATGAAATGCCATTTACCCTAACTGAACATCGCTACTCGATGCCAGGAGTCACTCAATGATGGAAGCAGCAAGAGTAATTTGCTGTGGTATTCCAAACTGTTATGTCCATGTCTGTTAAGTGATTCTTTTTTAATCCACATGAATCATTATGCTAGTGAATGAGATATATGTATGCAGTACTGACACTACGTACACATCACATACAGATCACTGGATAGGAGGTCATGTTAGACTAAATGACATGAGACACAACAATGGTGTGTTACAGGTGAAGTGATGAGGGGACTTGTACTCATGTCTCTGGCAAGATACAGGTGAAGGAAGTCTGCAGAATGGAAATCACAAGGGTGATGACAGATTCATTGGGGGTGTTGGGTGATAGTGACAGCTGTTACACAGTGGAGTGCCATCATGCATGCCTGGTTGTTATCTTTCAGTTCACTGTATTATGCACTGTTGCTATTAAGTCTTGTGTTTCTACATGCATCACTTAAATCTTGCTGTTACATGCATACAATGTGCAGGACAATAGCAAGTCTTACATGACACTGATATCACTATTGCACTAATAAATATCAGTCTGCAAATATGTTTGAAACTGTACAAGTTCAATGGAACACAGTGTGACACTGAGAAGGAATGCCACCTTCAGTTGCATACATCAGTTCCCTGAGTGTATTGGAATGGGCTCTTCAAATGATGGATTCATTAACCCAATAAGGAATATACAAGTGAAAGAGGCCAATGGCATTACTGTAATCCTGTCAGAATTACTTACCAAAGTGTACTGCAGCCTAGCTTATTTTGCGCATGCAATGACAAAGTATTAGTGTATGTGAAATTGTTTTCTTAGTTTTTGCCATAGGACAAGAGATATCAACAGTCTTTGCTGCTTGATGTTGAGCATTACACAAATGCAAAGGAGATAAACAGAGATTTCTGTTTATGGGTTATTTCTGGCTATATGTGTGGTGTGGTAATTTAATTTTGAGTAGATTACAGGTGTGAAATGAGTTTGCTAGTACAGTGGCAAAAATAGGTAGCAAGCAGAGTGTATGATACATGAGAAATAATTAAGGAACAAGCAGAACTGGGGTGGGAGAGAGGCATAGCTATCCACTTCTTCACAAGCTAACACTGTATTTGTACAAATAATTTTGAAAATGTGGATGCTGACATCATAAAGGATGTGTGATAACAACTTAATAATGTTGTGCATCCAAAAGGACCAAATCACACATATGCGAAGTAGAGAGTTATATATGGGATGCAATTTTTGGGGGTGACAAGTGCTCTTAAAGCACATTCCCATTCACTGAAAATACAGTGGAAATATAGTCCTTATCCTCAAAACTGTCACTACTGTCTCCTGTCACAGACACCTGGGTAGTGCCGTATGTGGCAGTTATTTTTCAATTCTCTGCATTTCAGTTCTCTGTAGGATCCTTTCCATACAGACGATGTGGGTGATGAGACCCCTCTCTATAACCTCCTCCACCTGTCTTGTCAGCTCTTGTCGGGTAACATAATCACCACCTCCACTGATACAGCTCCCAGTGGTAACCACTACACCAACCCCTGGGGCAGAGTTACCTGACACAGGTAGTACAGGTATTATGGAGGCAATGCTGGCAGGTTATGACCCGAAGTACTGAGTGCCTATGCTGCCAGTGGTAGCACCACCACGGCCACCTGTGGAGGGATGGCATCTGAGCTGCTAAGGACAGGTCTAGCTCCATGTTCTGGTGGTTGTGATACAGCAGGAATGATTGTTCAAATGCAATGAAAAGTAATTAAAAAAAGTAAGAAAGAGAAAGGGGAAGAGACAAAAAAAGAGAAAAATACCATAAATTCTCTGTAATGTTAATTTGTCCCAGTCAAGTCATATTCCACATACTTTTTAACAATCTTTTCATACAGATATGACTGTGTGAGGCCATGGTGTAGTGGTTACCACTGGGAGCTGCATCAGTGGAGGTGGTGATTATGTTACCCGACAAGAGCTGACAAGACTGGTGGAGGAGGTTATGGAGAGGGGTCTCATCACCCACATCGTCTGGCTAACCAAGTTCGCCGATGACTGCAAACTGGGAGCCATAAATGACTCACCGGCTGACATAGACATTCTCCAAAAGGGCCTTACTGAGACGGACACCTGGTGTCAAAGTCATGGTCTCAAGCTAAATTCCAAAAATGCATAGTCATCCCGTCTGGGAAAAACAAAACACCCATGAATTACCACAGAGGTGGCCGCCCCCTTAATACAGAAGAGGTAATAAGATATCTGGGGTCCCAGGTAGATAGTAATCTCTCCTTTGACAATCATATTGCCAAAGTAGTTAGAAAATCCTTCTATGTAGCCTATCTAATTACTGAAGTGTTCGCATCTAGAAATAAAGAGGTTATAGTGCCCCTCTACTCATCACTCATCAGACTCATCATAGAGTACAATGCCCCGTTTGGGATGTACCTCACAAGATACTTCCAACAGCTGGAAAAACCACAAAAGTACCTCACCAAGAGGATTACTGGCCTCAAACATATGTCCTATGCAGCCCGACTGGAAAAACTCCAGCTGTACTCAGTGGTATATCGCTTACTCAGAGGTGATCTCTGCCTGACTTACAAAGCCATGTCTAACTCAGAACTGATGGACATGCTCCACCTAAAGAAATCCAAGTCACTGTGAGCCACTCACTCTTGTGAGCTAAACCTCGCCACAACAATAAATAGAACATACTGGAGGGATAGATTCCTGTCACAGAGACTCCCCATGTTTTGGAACAAAATTCCTAACTACATTAGGCAGAGCCCCTCACTAACACTCTTCAAGAGAAACCTTGACGAGTGGATGGGTAACAGAAAATACACCCCTGGATCACTTCATTGGCTTCTTCTTTGACAGAGTTCTTTAATAATCATCAATGGGGCGGCAAAAGCTGACACACTCTGGCTAGGCTTATAAATGCCCTCAGGCAGATAGGCTAGTAGCTAGCTATGAACCTATAAATTGCTTGTACAGTAAAGGTATCAAAATTACTTGTTCTCACAATTTTGTTATACAAAAAACATGACAATGTCATTACTGGTTTAGAGAAAACATTTCATTAATAGTATACAGAGAATTAATACATTTTATTCTACATTATGATTACAGCTACTAAGCACTGAATTATAAAAAAAATTTAATGAATATTTTCTGTTATCTGGAAATGAACCCACAAATGTTTGTCTTTAACTAACCACTAAATACTGCAAAGTTGCATGAGCTAATTGTACAGCTCTGTACAACTTGCTAATGTACAATATGCATATTCAAGTAGCTGTCTGACAAATACTTATTGACTGATGTCCAGATACTTGACAATCTATTGCCAGTAGCACAGGCTACAGCCTTGGCTAAGCCACCTCAGCCTTACATTAAGACTCAGTATGGCCACCCTGCAGAAGCCTCCATCTGTAGTGTTTGAAAATTAGGGCTACAGAAATCTTAGACTCATCTTGGCACCACCTCTGTGCTATGGAGCACTACCTTCCCCATTGCCTGCCATAACTTCTCTTCAAAGCATACCCCTCAACCTGGAAACATCAAAAATCTGGACAAAGGCCTATGAAAAGTAGGTACAACTGGCCTAAAATCGGTATGCTGATTAACATAAAATTTGCAAATATAATTATGTAACCCCACCCACTCCAATGGAATTGTGGGATACCAAGAAACATTCCAATGCAACTTGAAGAACAGACAAAATCTATATTAATCTCAAATTTTATATCAATTACTATTCTCTCCTTCCTAATCAAACTACTAGAAAAGACAGTGAAAAACAGCTAATGAACTGCTTATTACAAGTTTCTGTCTCTGGCTCAACAGATCACAGATTTTAACCCAAATACATTACAGATGCAGCATTACTTTCTTTGACAAATATATGTATGTATGCACTGCATTGCTGCTGCTTTACTATTAGACCTCAACATTTTAATGCAGAAAATGATTATATCTTCGGAAACAAAGACCTTTCTGTTAGGATATGCCCCCACTAAATATATTCCTTAACTTGTTACCTGACCAGAAGATTACAAAAAGTAGAATGGCAAAACTGACTAGCCATAACACAATCTGTGACTTATGGTATGCTACGTGGACAAACACATTGTGGGAAATAATACATTTGAGACATGCAGGCGGTTGGTGTGACAGAGCAAGATGCAGAGGACAGGAAGAAATGGAAACAGTTGATCTGCTGTGGCGAAACCTAACGGGAGCAGCCGAAAGAAGGAGAAGAAGAAGAAGACTGCCCATTTTATATTAAAACAGATTTATTTACACAAGGCAAAATAAAGACTGGAACAGGATTCAAAGAAAATATCACCGTGGTACTATAAGTGCCTCAGTGAGGAGCACAAATAGTGCTTCAGTGATAGAATGTAATTCAGAGACATGAAAAAGCATAATTGATCAAAAGCGTATTAGTGTATCATTAGTGTGTCTCTGCATGGAGCAGTGCACACACAGAAGTAAAACACTAGTGCTCCCTTCATGCAACATTTTTGCACAGGTACCTGCAAACATGCACACACACAAGCATATACACACACAAGCTACTTATCCATATTACTTGCAATGTGTCGAACGTACTTTTATCACCAAGATCCACTGTCCTCAAACAGTTATGTACACTCTGACTGCACAAAGATTTTGCACATCCTGCATATGTCACCAGTTAAAGAAAATCAGCCACACTTAACTAAAACAAAACATTAAACAGCATGCTTAGGCCATATAAACATACACAGATGGATGTATGCATGCACCCAGATACACTCACATACCTGCCCTCCCACACACACAAAAAATAACATCTATATAAATCATATCTCAAGAATGAAATTTGGTTACAGCTGAATAAAAAAATAGAAATTACATAATAAATAATTAAGGATGAACTACAACTAGTCAGTCAGTAAACTACAGTAATGGCACATATATGTATGCATGCATGCTTGCATGCATGTATGTATATATGTAACTAAATATCTATACTTAAAGCCTTATTCATGGAGCTTGTGTGCTACCATGTAGGACTTTTTATACCATAGAGTGGTATACAAAACCCACTGTGATTCATAAACATTCCTGTACAATGGAGCAAGATCCTATGTGTTGCCTTGGTCAGTTGTGCAAATGCAGCACTCCAAGCTTAGTAACCTGTCTGAATTAAGCCCTACCAGTCATACAAAACTCCCAAGGCATATTATAATACTGTTTTAAGCATTTGGTGCTGTATCAAAAAACACTGGAGTCCAAAAGTATGCAAAGATATTGTAGGAGTTATGACAACAGCAATCCCCCTCTTTAAAGAAATCTAACTCCCCTCCATACTTCTACTGCATGATAAGAAAATTCATAACAGTAGAATCTCCTGCAGTCCAGGCA